>NW_004797393.1:81662-94520 GCF_000002075.1 Aplysia californica
GTTCTTCTTCTTCTTCTTCTTCTTCTTCTTCTTCTTCTTCTTCTTCTTCTTCTTCTTCTTCTTCTTCTTCTTCTTCTTCTTCTTCTTCTCTTGTGGTCAATATGGGAGCCCACAGCCTGCTAGCTTTCAGCGTTTGGTCTCATGGCATGAAGTAAGGCAAGACAAATTCAAGAATTGTTGACATCCATACTTTTGAAAATCAAACAGTTTTTAGCCGTTTCATTCCCAAAATTTGTTGTGATTTTGATAACTTTTTCTTAATTTTTTCTTAAAAATAAGCACAAACAAACAAAAAACAAACAAAATACAAGCAAGCAAACAAGCAAACAAACAAACAAACAAACAAATGTAGCAACGTTATTTTCTTATACATTTGTAGAGGACCTCAAAATCATTGTTCATTCTTGACACTGCACGCTCATAAGAACTTTATAATTATCTTGACCATTTTCAAAACAAACAAAGATTATTAATAGTAACAACATACATTTTAACCCACCTGCCCCGTCTGGCCACACGTTTATAATCTTTTTTAACTTGATAAAATCCACTTTCAGATTGTCCCCTTTCTTTTTCATTATAAATCTACTTGTTATAGATTTAGACTGTTATAGATCTTGTCTATTCTCACAGGAACACTTTTCTTAACATTTCTCCTACCATGCCCTATCAGGATCTTATTGCCACTTTATTCCCATTGTGATGCTATAACTATAAGTATATCCCTTCTTCTGTTGCCTGATCTTAATCTCGGTAATCCCTACAGCTGTGCTGTTGCAAAGATTCCTGATTAGTTTCTCCTTGCGCAAGAATATGAGCAGCGTCCTCGGCCCCGGACATGCCGATACCTTGTTCTGTTTGAACGGCGTCAGGGTTCTGTCTATTGGCTGGATTGTCCTCGGCTCTCTCTTCAGCGCTTTAATCTCGAATCCAAGTGCTGTGGGTGAGTGGTAATCATCAAAGCCAATGGACATTTCCTGTTGTCACAACAAACTAATTGTCAATTTCATACCTCAGCCTTCTACCGCACCACTGTATGATGATCGTCTGGTGAGTTATACACAATGAAAATATGAAAAGCCTACAACTCCAACACAACACCAATAATTTATACAGACTTCAACGTAAGCTAATGGACCACTTGCAAACCCTCTGAGTGGTCTTCGTGGGTCGACCTGCACGTGGGCGTTCTTGGACTGATCCAGTGAATTGATGGCGCTGCCCCAAGAAGACAATGACAGAGTGTGACACTGCAAGCCTTCTTGCAACTTTTCGGGCTCCTACTCAATCCTGCAGCCATGCCATAGCTCTGGCACGACCTGTCTCTCAGCTTTCGTCTCGGTTTCATATTGATGCGACACCGAATTTTGCGCGAACGGCGGCTTATACTTATAATCCACCAAAGTGAGCACAGTTCGAGACCGTACGTACGATTATGACATGCACCAAAAATCTTAACGGAGGATTGTCTGTGGTGATGCACACAAGTCGATAAAAACCAGCAAATTTGGTTAAAATCCCCCGAAGATTTCCGTGCTGCACGTGGTGGTTTTGCCCCTTTATGAAGCTTTGCGGTAAGTATTGGTAACCCATTAACACTTTTTGAGCTGAAGATTTAGAAACCTTCCCTGCTGTCTTTTTTAAATATATTTTTTAAAAATAGATTATTTGAAAATCAGGGCTGTCTGTCAAGGTGGCCCTTAACTTATGTTGAAGTCTGTAACTTGTTCACTTTCGTCTGACCGCGTTTAAAACAAGGTAAAATGAAATCGCTCTGTTTTATCTGCTCTGATCTTTGCATACGGGTCTAAAAGTTGGATGACCAACAGAATCTAAAAGCCCATTAAAAAAGTCAAGGCAAACTATGGTTCCGTCACGTTTTCTTTGATTTAAGCCTGAAGCGGGTAAAAAAAAATCAACAGCGGATTCACAGCATTACAAAGTTGACAAATTTCCTCTACACCACACTTAAAGGTACGCCAAAGAAACACGATCTAAGAGGTGGGGTGAGTAATTTTCGAGATTCACGTGGAGACGTCTTGAAACTTGACAGCCGTGGGATGAAATCTACAACAAGCTTCCACTGAAATGTGGGGGAAGGATGCAATGGTTTCTCAAAATGGGCAATTGCATGCCAGTTTACTATAAATTGTAAATACTTTACTTTATTTAGTGTTTCTGTATACCTCCAAAGAGCGATTTTTAATATAGGGCCCAAAGAGAAAAACCTTTTTATTAGTGGGTCGAGATTTAAAAAAAAAATATATTTGTTTGGTTTCTGTTCATGCAACATTTTCTGGGCCAAGGTAAAATATTAAATGAGGTACACATTTTTTTTAGCGCAGACAGACGAAAGGGAATAAATTAGTTTTCATTGTCCACTATTTGCCTACAAAACCGTTTGACTACTGCTTTGTCGTATGTGGTAATGGGCTAAGAGTTTTCACCATAATGGTTCATGAAATATCAATAACATTGTAAGATTTTAAAAAAGTCTCACTGTTTTGCAATCATAGTTTGGCTCGCAAGGTTTACTTTTCGAAGATTTGCTATATGGCAGAAGTAATGGAACAGATGTACCCCTTCAAAAGCCAGTAATGCGTCATTGTTGTGGTTAAATTAGCTTTGTTAAACCATATACATTAGATTGTGGTCAAATGTAAATGAACAAGACTGTCTCAACGGGAAATGAAAGATCTCTTTTTTTGCCATCTTATTTGGCTTTTGGGACCAGTCGTTTAGGTGTGTAAATTGCTGTACGGACTCGCATGCATGTATATATAAAGACATACACCCACTTAAACACGTAAACATGCACATCAAAACACACAAAAACAAGCAAACACACATACTAACATTCATTCGTGTACGCATTCATAGGCTTACTAACATTCATACTTACACATTTTACTTATGTGCGCACGTACTATCTCGTACGTACATATACACACACACACACACACACACACACACACACACACACACACACACACTCACACACAAACATGCACACACATGTAAGCTTACAGTCACACGCATAATATAAATGAGCAGCAATGTGAGCGAAAATAATTTTAAGCTAGATACATACGTAATGTTATTCTGATGCAATGCTCTTTAAGGTAATAAATTGTAGGGGTCTGCAATGATCTACACCTTACTGTGAAGTACGTCAAACGTTTTACACCTATTGTAATTCTTGTCTTTGTTCTCCTTCGGACTACAGGAGCAAAAACAAGCCAAACGCTTGGGATGACATCATATACCCGGGCATGAAGAGAGCGATCGTCTGCTCTTTGCTCGTCACACAAGATATTGTGGAATACAGGAAGGTGGGTTGACTCCTTTTTATTAAAATCCCACGTCCGGATTTAGTGCTGGATGTTTGTAAATTACATGGAAAATGTGTCAGCACTGTAGTAATTGATAGGCTAGGGAATATTGTTTGGAATTCGATGATGATGATGATGATGAGGATGATGGTCAGATCAAAGATGAGGATGATGGTCAGATCAAAGATGACGATTATGATGTAATGTAAAGAATGACATTCAGGATCAAGCTTGATGTTTATTCAAATATGGGTTTACTAATTTGCAGATTTTTAAAGTATGCTAAATACCATTCCCATCTTGAAAGAGGACTCATCATTTCAGTTTGTACACATCTACACTCAAAGGCCAGCCAGCTTCAGCTGTAAACGCGTTTGTCAGTCTTTCCTAACATGTCTACAAACCTGTATAATTTTTAATGGAGAGATGTAGGGATACAAGAATTGACTCAGATTCTTTTTAGAAGACCTTGAAATCAGAAAAATCAATGAATTATCCCATCCCAATTTTTTTTTTCAAAACATATTCTAACAGCCAAGTTATATCTTCGGAAACTGACACACAACTAGTCAACCTATGAAAAGCCATCGTGGCGAATGTAGACTGCACGCAAGAACCGCAGAGAGGCAGACTGACTTTGTTTTTTTCGCACCCAACACACTTCACACCATGTCTCTTTGCTTTAGCCGCCGCTTGTGAATCCTGTGACTAGCAGCCTAGAAATAGACATGATCGCGTTGGAAAGTAGACAGAGAATATTGGGATGTGTCTCTCGGTTTTCAAAACTGTGCAGAAGTAAAGATATCATCATCATCCAGTGCCAGATCTGCGACAGACATCGGCGATCATTGTTCTCCATTCATTCCTTTGCTAGGATGCTTTTAAAAAAGCTATGTTTCCCTGATCTTTCCCTGTTACCCATTTGTTTAGGTTCCCTAAGTAGGTTGCTCTGGGCCTACCCCTGCCTCGTTTGCCTTCAGTTTTGCCAGTGAGAGCTAGATGTTCAAGACCTTTATGTCTATTCAGGTGTCTATTCAGGGTTTTTTTCAGGCCTTCCAGGTACGCCCACAGCACACACAGGTGTGAATTATTAGGGTGTACCAGGTACTCCCTTAGAGCAGGCAAGGGGTTAAAGAACAGTCCAAAATAATGAGCAACTGGTGTGTCGAGCTGCATGGCATAATGCAGTATCGTAGAAAAGAAAGGTCTATCGTGTAGAGATTATAATTGGCATGGTTTTATAGGGTTATGTTTTGTATTTCCAATGTATAAACCAAGAAGAGACAGAGAAATTCATTTGTACCAACTACAGTGAGGTTACTGAACACACAGTGCTACAAATGAAACAGAGAGAGAGAGGGAGAAAGAGAGAAAATATTTTACGTAGCTGTTTGTTTCAGCACGTGAGACATGTATATTTATGAATATCCTGTCTTGTTGAGCCTATGCGTGAGTGCACCTAAGAGAGAAGGGTTAAGAAGGGGGTTTCGCTAAATTTCCCATCAAGTTGCAAACTTGTTCTCTATTCTACCAGTCCTCATTTGAGCTGTACGGAGCGGACTTTATGCTAACGGAAGATCTGCAGCCCTGGCTCATCGAGATTAATTCAAGCCCGAGTATGGAGTCGAGTACTGCTGTGACTGCCAGATTGTGTGCTGCCGTGTTGGACGATACCATCAAAGGTAGTCAGTGTACAGTGTCTATTCGTGTTTTGTGATGGGTCCGCAATAATATGTCATCATTTATTTGGTTTGTTTATGATCCTGTTTTCTCTGACAATACTTTCAAGAGTGAGAGTGGGGTGGCGGAGCGGTTAGTGCGCTCATCTCCGAAGCGGAAAGTCCGGGCTCGAGCCTCGGTTTGGACACAAATTTTTTTCGCACCCTGCTAGCCACCCAGCAGTAATGGGTACCTGACTGCGAGTTGGGGAAGTAAAGGCGGCGTGGAAAGGAACTGGCCGCCCTACCACAATATACCGAAGGCCCAGGAAGTTGTCTCACTAACAAGACAATCCCCAATGTCTGGATCGGATACGGGAACTACCTTACTTTACTTTTACTTTGAAGAGTACCAATACTACAAGTGTGGGTGGTTGGTGGGTAGCCTGCTGTAGTGTGGTTTGCTCCTTCTTTCGTATCAAACATCTATCGTTCTTACCTTTCCTAATCTATTTTGTTTTTGTGTTACTCTCTAGTAACACCTGTTATCTGAATCTTTGGCACCAATATGACCTGTTTGTGTTGCTTGCCGGAAAACTCTTACGAAAACTAAATCAAATTGCATTTTCCTCCCAAATTCACCAATGTAAAACCAGTTGTCCAGCTTGACCCCGTGGTTCACAAATCCTCAGGTCAAAGGTCAGAGGCAAAAACAAGTTTTTCAAGTCCACCTTTTATTTCATCTTTCTCTCTGTAATGCGTTTATTTATCGCTGTCAGTCTGTGCTTATTCATTTATAAATTGGGAATTGTCTCTTATTTCTTGGAATTTTCCAGTTGTCGTGGACCGTAAGTTTGACCGGAATAGCGACACAGGACGGTTTGAGCTGGCCTACAAGCAGCCCCTGGTGACGGTCCCACCTTACATAGGCATCAGTCTGTGCGTGGAGGGCCAGTCGGTTCGTCGGCCAAACTGGGCCATGCGACAGTTTCGTCAGTCGGAGGACGCGCTCTTCACCCCGCGCCCCGTGGCCATGAGACAGACCATCGTCGACCGCAACGCGGAGGTGAAAAAGAATGCTCACCACAACAACACGGGAGCAAACTCTGCTGGGGCAGCTCTCGGAGGCAGCGACGGCGCTCACGGAAGGAAAGACAACTCTCGCACGCCAGACGCCGGCAAGAGCCGTAGCGGCAAAGAGTCGAACAACAACAAGACCCGCTCTTCTGTTGCTGACGGGAGCCACGAGAAACACAGGACTGCCGGCATCAAGTTCCACAACTCTTCCGCGGCGGATAAATCAGGCAATGATGGGACCATTCACGGGACAAACGCCCGCTCGAAGACGACAGAGAGCAAAAAGAGCGAGACTCAAAGCCTTCCGCCGTTTTCCGAGTCCGGCGCCGTACCGAGATTTACAGACTCGGCAGGCGGTCTCAAGGTTCAGAATGGCGGCCACTCCCAGCCCACACGCGTACTCCCGAACACTCCATACTTGGCCGGTTTGAACCAGAAACGCTACGTGTCCAAGACCTCTGTCTCCACCAACTACACCATCCCAGCCGCGCCGGGGACGGACAGAGGCGGCGGCGCCAACCGTACGGTGGCGGTCAACAACGTGGAGTCGACCGACCTGCAGACCTTCAAGCCAAACACAAAAGGTAATGGTGATCTCAGACTTGTGGCTTTCCCGCAGGGTTCTCGCTTCAGGAAGCACGGCAGGAACAAGAAGAAGAAGAAGAAAGACTCCAGCTCCACCTCCTCCTCCTCCTTTCTTCCCTCTGGGGAGCCTCAGTCTTTAACTTTCCACTTGCCCAAAGTTCCTTACGCTAGCGTCACCGTAGAAGCTCCCACCGAAGTGTCGGCCCCAACAATTCCTAGCATGCCCACCAAATTGAAATATTTCAACAGGTCGTCCGAGAGCTTGTACACAGTCAATACCTATGCTATCGTTGGCGTGTCTGACCGAATATAAATCTGTGGCATCTTTGTGAAATCAGGTGCTCGTCAAATTAATGAAATAGAAGAAACCAATATTTTTTCCTCCCTTTGGGTGGGTGTGGGTGTGTGTGTTGGGGGGGGGGGGGGGGGGTGGGGGGGGGGGGGGGGGGGCTCTGCACCTATTATGTATACTTGAACTAATCCATAAAAAGGACTGATAAGCTCACGATCCCACCGCGTTGCTACACAAATGTCCGTATAGATTGTGTGTGGTAGGAGCTGTGCCTTCCATATATCCAACCCTTCCCCTTTCTCCCAGTCACAAGCCATGCTCGAACCTGACTTGAGAATGCAGCCTCTTGTTTTTGTAATTATACTTTTGAGTGTCGCTGTGATTTTGGTTCCCCCTATTCTTGAGTACGTATTTCCTCTATAATCTGCAGCCTGCACCTGACTTTTATCAGCTGTACAGGGATGTTTTTTAACTTTTTAACCTGCAGCGTATTTAATACTTTGTTTAAAAAAGGTGTTTTGTTTTAATAATTCATGTAAATTTGGGGGATAGAGTCGGAGCACTTTTTGCTCTGCTTCATTCTGGGTGTATACTCACCTTTCTTTGTGTTGGCCGACATTTTACTGTCAGCAGACATCCTGGGTACGGATTAGTGCCACTTCTACAGACCTTTTGGGGCTTTTTTTTTCGTTTATTATTTATGTCGTTTATTATTTATGCGGCTGTTTGTTTTCATTGACTCATCTGCTTTAGTTCAGTGATGTGTTTCCTGTGTGCGTTTCGTCAGTAGCATTAAGTTTTCAACAATCATTGGTTTGTACATCTGTAATCAAACTGTTGACTTTCCACAAGTATCATGTATGGAGTTTGTTCCATTGCCATATTATCTTTGCTGTTGTGGAGCCAGATGCTTGATATAAATGACGTCAAATTATTGTAAAACTTTAGTGTAAGAAATGTGAAATTTGGCCAAGCTTGGCATAATAAACACTAAGTTATGTAAAGATTGACAGTAGAGAAACATGTGAAGTTAGAACAGTTTAAAGCTTTAGGAAAAAAATGCTTGAAGCTACCCAAAGACAAACAGAGAAGAGTTTGATTTGGGGTCAATGTTTTAGAACATTATTTTTCTTTGGTTCTAATTATAGTTTTTGAGAAGATGTATATAATAGATTAACTTAATTGCTCCTCCATTGGAAATAATTTTTTTCTGATTTCAAATCAAATGAAATGTCTAAGAGACACTTTTTACAATTTTTTGCTCAAAAAATCAAATATATATACACAATTTTTATCTGGTCAAAGACAATCTTGGTCTTGAGGGTAAATTTTTCTACGTTGATGATATTTTTCCAACATTTTCTTATATTAAGAGCCTGAATCAAAATGAAAACAAAAAGCAAAAGAGTCATGCATTTATCTGTAACGTGTTTCAATGTTTTGTATGTGTGTGTGTGTGTAATGGGCGTGTTTCAATGTTTTGTATGTGTGTGTGTGTGTGTGTAATGGGCAATAATTCGCTGTGACCTGATTTTGTTCTCTCATCAAAGGCAACACGAAGAAGATGAAGAAGAAGAGAATGGAGCCGGTAGTGCCGCCGAAGCATTACGCGTTGCATCAGTCTTTACAAAATTCACCGTACATGGTAGCGGCAAAGCTCCCGTCCATTAAGCTGAATATTGTGCAGTCCCATCACAACGTGTTTAAGGGCGCAGTCCCTCTGTAACCAGATCAGGGTAACCATCGACACTTTCATTATACCATTACCTTCAGTGCATCATATTTTAATACCGCTTCTCTTGGATTTTTCTGTCCTCAATGTGTTTCCTTTTCTTCGAGCTTCTCACCTCTTGTATAATTCCGGCATTCATGGTATTCTTGGTATTCTTTGTTTGGGGTTTATTTGGTTCTTTTACTATTTCTAGCAGCTTGGATCATATTTTAATAACTGGGTCAGGGTGTCTTGTGATTTTGCTCTCTACTGTGCACCAATATTTTGCCTTACTTTAAGTGTTTCGTCGGCATAGATCATATTTTGTTTCAACAATAGCATGGATGTGGAACTGTGTGACCTTCCCAAGCTGTTGATTCAGCGAGTGCCTTGCATGACTTCACCCTCATCTTTCCTTCCCACCGTGTGCATGCTCCCCTTTACTTTGTCCTCTATCCTTGCACTTACCTGTACTTTATAAGTTTACAATGACTGGCAGAGTCTTTGGGGGGGTTGTCGCTTTGATTTTTGTTTTGCTAGATGTGATGTGCAGCATGAAGATTAAGGGTCCAATTTATTTCAGATATTTTGTTTGATATATAATTTCCGTGAAATTCTGGTGTGTGTGTGTGTGTGTGCCTGTGTGTGTGTGTGAGTGAGTGAGTGAGTGAGTTTGTGTGTGTGTGTGTGTGTGTGAGTGTGTGTGTGTGTACACACACACGTTATATACATGTGTTATATATATATATATATATAATATATATATATGATAAATATGATATATATATATATATATATATATATATATATATAAATATATATATATATATATATATATATATATATTATATACTACAAAGTGAGCGTTGCAGTAAAGGAACAATTTTTTCTTTTCAAGGATGCAAAACGTAATTAAGATTCCTCTCCTCCAGAAATACAAATATACTTCTAACATCAATGATTGTATAGCCCTCAGCTTTAATTTACCACCACTGGTAGTAAACGTGATAGATTCGTCTGATAAAGGATGAGATCGTATGTTGTATGGAGCACCCTGTCAAGCCAGTGTCTGGCCTTCCTTATACGCAGTGCGCACTGACTACTGATCTCATTGGATTCAGTCGAGGGTCAGCGAGATTTTCCTTGACGGATAAGACAAAAACTGCCATTTTGGCACAATGCGACAGTTTCGACTGTGACCTTTAAAGTCAAATTGTTACTCAAGGTCATGAATCCATTCTGTCGTATTGTGAGTATGTGTGTGTGTGTGTGTGTGTGTGTGTGTGTGTGTGTGTTTGTGTGTGTGTGTTTGTGTGTGAGTGTCAAAATGGCGGCTCCCCCCCCCCCATCTTTGAAGGAAAATCTGGCTGAAACCCAACCGAATCAAACAAATGAATTCAACTGGCAGTGTGCGCTGGGTATTATAATATTACTATAGCCTTGCCCACCCTCTCTCTCTCTCTCAAACGTGTATCTCCCCCACAGAATTCTGTGTAAAATTCTGTGATCTCCCCTCACCCCCATCAGTCTGTATCTTCCCTCACCCCCATCAATCCTGTATCTCCCCTCACCCCATCAGTCCTGTATATCCCCTCACCCCCATCAGTCCTGCATCTTCCCTTATCCCACCAGCCCTGTGTGCCTGTTCTCTTCCTTCCCTCTATGACTTCATTAATGTTCCATTTCCTCTATTGGTGTGTACTTTTTGGCTCGCAAACCAAGACAAAATATGACAGAAATCGGATGCACATAGCCAAACTTGTATCCCCTTTTTTTATTGATTTTTTTTTTTTTTTTGGTGTGTGGGTGTGAAAGTTTTGCAGCACTTGCAACGCAAACAGATCATACTATAATTATGTGCCGAAGATTAGAGGTGATACTAGAGAGTGATATACCAAGAACAGGAGAAAGAGATAATGACGAGTGGGTGGTTGGCGGGTGCTCTGGTGTGGTTTGCTTCTTTCCTATCAAACGTCTATCGTCCTTATCTCCCCTTCTTCTTAATAATAATAATGGATTGCATTTATATAGCGCATATCCACTTATGCAATGCTCTATGCGCTTAACATGATACATATAATGGATTTACAAATCAATTTTAAAGATACATAGTGTTACATACTCATGCAAACACATATTCACTCACGCACGCACCACACACATATACATACTCACATACACACATACATACATATGCACATACGCACATACAAACTCACAACGATCTACAGCTTGGATGCATTCTGTCTAATCGAAATATGATGAAAATAGAAATGATTTTAGTTTCTTCTTTAAAATTTCTAGATTTCCTGCTTCTCTGATAGTTTTTGGAAGCCTATTCCAAACAAGTGGGGCAATATATGAAAAAGAGCGTTGGCCATATGATTTGAAATTTATTTTAGGCTTAACAAGGGTTGTTTTGTCACTAGATGATCTGAGCGTTCTAGGAGGCACATAGGGTGTTAAAAGCTGTTTTAGATAGTCCGGTGATAAATCATTTAAGCACTTGTAGCAAGTTAAACATATTTTATATATGATACGCTCTTTCACTGGAGCCAGTGTAATGCTTTTAAAATAGGAGTCACATGATCATGCTTTAGTTTTTTAGTAATTATTTTGGCAGCAATATTCTTTTTTATGTTCGTTACTCTCTTGTAACACCTCTAATCTTCTGGCGCTCATATGACCTTATGCAGTTACGAGCGCCGTAAAACCTCTACTAAAACTAAAACTAAACTAAGATAATGACGATGGATGTTTGATAGGGAAAAAAGGAGCAAACTACACCAGAGCACCCACCAACCACCGACAAAACTAAAACTGCTCTCTGTTTTTCTGATTTTGTGAATATTTCTTTTCTTTTTTTTTTCATTCTTCTTTTCCTTTTAAAACGAATAGTTTAGAACAGCTGTGCTTGAAACAAGTTTAGCTTCGTGGTTTCGGTCTACCTCCAGCATCGTAATAATATACTCTTGAATGTTGTTTGATTTCTGTGAAGACTTTGTATTAATTTTGCATTTTATTAATTTTATGTGAAAAGTATTGAGTGTACCCCTTTTATTTATTTTTGTAAAAATATTTTTGATTTTGCTAACCAATTTTGCTTCCTTTTTACATTTTTATGACTACTGTATGTTTGCTTTTTTAGATATATAAACGATTATGTTGATATGACATTGAAATGATTGGGCAGAATTTTTTTAATATTATAGTTATCATTGTTCGCAGCTTACTTACTTGTCTCCATCAGTTAATAAATCGACCGTTTTATATGACGGTACTGCCAGTGTAATTATTGTTATTCAGCATTACTTTCTGTAATTAATTCAGTAGCTTACTTACAGATTGTGAACTAAGCCACCTCGTATGGCAAAAAGAAAATCCCTCTGCTGTTTCTGAAAAAACTTTAAAGCAATTTTTTTTAAATTCAAGAGAAACATTTTGATTCGGAAAGTGTTGTGGGCTGGCTTTAGTCTGATATGTATGCGAGGTGCTATTATTTTTGCACCTTCAATACACATTACGTGGGTGACGAAAATCCGGATAAATCGGGAAAATCCGGATTTCTAAAATTGATTGCCTTGATTTTTTCCCGGCTCAAGTATTTAGATTGTGTTATTCAAAGTTATTGTTGGATATACCACAACATTTTAATGATTTCCAGGGAACAGAAAGTTTCTATATTAAAGTCTTTTGGGTGTTCTGGTAACGCTAAAGGTTAACCAAATAATTCTCTATGCTAGTGTCGGTTCACTCTTCTGAACCTTCCAGTCTGTTCCTTGTTAGGAAGTTATAACATTAAATCTATCTGTGTAGTGTGATGGATTTTTATTTATTATTAGAATATTTTATTTTTGATAAGGTATAGGCCAACTACTAGGTGGAGGAAAAGGGGGTTAAAAAGGGGTGTATGTGTGTGGATTTGTTGGTTTGTTGTTATTGTTGTTTTTCTTTTGTTGGGTTTGTTTTTTTTTGGGGGGGGGGGGTGATTACAGTTCTGTCAATGATTTTCTACCGTACGGTCTCAATGGTGACTTGATGCATGCTTTTCTGTCAGTGTCCTTCCACAACCGCCCACATCCAGTTCTCGGGGTATCCGGATACATGTACATCATGTAAAGACGTTATTCGAATAAAGACATGGTCGAGGGACATATTACAATTTCTTTCGTTCTGTTTCGTTATTTCCTTCCTTATTCCCCC
>NW_004797393.1:94620-97810 GCF_000002075.1 Aplysia californica
CTCTTTTTTTTTTTTTTTCAAAAACTTCAGCCATAAAAAAAAATGACGTGTGCGCTTGTGGAAAGACGCTGACTATTTCTCAGGACGTGAGCACCTCCTTTCTTTTTGTGACGGGCACAAATATATTTGTAACTTGTAACTCGTAACTTGTTGAGGTTTCTCTGTTTTTTATGTTTTATGTATAATCCAGTCTTTTTTGTGATGGGTTTTTTTTTTCTTTAAAATGTGTGTAAGTTGTAATGTGAAACTAAGTAGCTAGCTTATTGTTGCCATGGAAATGATGCTTTATTCATTTAAGTTTAAGAGTTTAACCAATGGCAGATTTGGTGTTGAGGTTTCCGCTTGATGTTTTGAGCATTTTTAGATTAGTCTTACAACTCATACGTGTATAATGCCAGCCAGCTGTTCAGAAGCTCTAAACCCCTTTTTCTTTCTTTTTTTATCCTTTTATTTTCTATATTGCCGTATCGCCATCATCATCTATTGGACCGGTTGCAATTGCTCGAAGAGAATTTCATCGAAATTTAAATTCTATGTATTGGAAAAAAAATTAATTTTTTACTGTGTAGGTACAAATAAGACTGAAGTCCATTTACTTTTACCAATTTCCTGAAAAATGGAGCTGCTTTCTGGGCTTAGAATCTCTGAACAGCTTGTGGACGATAATTAAGTTATTGTGTTGATTAACCGTAGTGTGTCTAGATAGATAGAGGCATGCATGTGTATCTCACGACTTTGTGTGTGCTCTGTGTCACTGCTTACTGTGAGAAAACTGACGCCTTTACGTATCGGAAAAAAGAAAGGCATTAATTGGTCTCTTTTAAGTACAAGAAGGCTATCCTGAAAAATGCTGTTTTGAGAAAATGGAAGTGTTTGCCCCTTGTTCGGTTTCTTTAAAAGACAAGAAGAGTTTTCTCTATAACAAAACAAATATACTCACCAATTAAACTTAACTTCTCCTATAGGTAGGGCAATGCCCACTTTTGTTGCAGATCAAGATTTCTGGAAACCCCCGAAATCTGGGTTAGCCTGCTTGTCCTTAAAAGCAACCAATTGTAATCTAATGCTTTTCACAAGAATCTACCAATTTTGATTGTGCAGCTATTTTTTTACTCGTTATTTTAATGTTCGTTTACTTACTTGGGGATAAAGTCCTTTTTACCTATCAAACATCTGTCGTCCTTATCTCCCCTCCTTCTTTTTTGTGTTTGTTACTCTCCTGTAACACGTAATCTATTCTTCGGCACTTATATGACCTTATTGTGTTGCAAGTGCTGCAAAACTCGTACTAAAACTGAAAAAAACGCTTACTAAACTAAAACGACTGTCCTAAAACGTTTTCAGTTTCCGGAGACGCTTTCAGCATTGGCTGACACTGTACTACGAGCCCTCAAACACTAACAGTAACGACATATTGACAAGATCGTTCCATGTCCTGGCTAGATACATATTCTCCTCCACCAGGGCAGCGCTGCTGGCTGAAGTTGTCTTTATCAGGCCATTCCCAAAGGGGGGGGGGATATTAACATGTTCTTATGCACAGTAGAATTTTAAATGAGCTTTAATTTATCAATGCCATGCTCATACTGTGCCGGAACAACATCGGGGGGAATGCTGCTTTTTCTTTCCTCATCCTTACTATGGTCATTTTTCCTTCATTTCTTTTGTATGTTTGTCACACTCTCTTGTGAACTGCTATTTCTGGGATGCCTAGTTAGTCGAAGCTGACTTTGTGCTGTTGAGGCTAGAGAGGTGAGCAGAGTAAGCCTGGTTCCCCTTTTGGACTTCTCTGTTGACATCCACCCCTTGGCGCTCATTTGACCCTATGCAGTAGCACGCGCCGTAAAATCTTAGTAGAACTACTAAAGATACATATTCTCACGAAGGTGAAGTGAGTTAAACATGTGGATGGTGTCTTTCTCGTGGACAAAACTTTTGGCAGGAACTGGAATTTGAACGTGCTACCCTACAGTAGTGAGTCCAGGAGCCCGCACATCGGACTGCCAACTCCACCGTTGCTGTGTGGCCGTGTAGTGTGCATGGAGCGTTCAGTTCTTGTCTTAAGCACCGGTTACACGCAACGATAAATTGTACAAAAACTAGACGATCTATCGATCATGAGACAAATCGTCACGTGTAACCACAAAATTGTACAAAGTTTTGGACGATTGGACAGTGGCTTGGAGACTCGGTCAATAAATCAAGTGCTGCTTGACATTTTCCGTGCGATCACGGTCAGATTTGGGGGAGACGCGCTGAGAACTAGAATCACTTAAAACTTTGCCGCCGCGCAGGATTAAATAAAGGGCTCAAAATTTTGTAATAATTATCGCAGGTAAAAACTGATTTCATATTCGGAATCAGCATCTCAAAGTAAGCAATGATGCTCTCGGGGACCTGATTTGATGCGTTATTATGTAAATTTTAGCAGTTTTATTATTTTAGTTGATCATCAATGGTGAAGTTGTGTATCAAGGTCACCCGGTGCGTAGCACATCTGCAGTCATGTCAATGACAAGGAATCTCCCTGATCGAAAGAAAACTGGACGATAGATTGGAACGTCTAAACGGACTACGCAGCTCGATAAAACCTACAGTTCTCTCTTTCGACGAATCTGACCCAATTTATCGTTGCGTGTAACCGGGGCTATAGCAGCGTAGTATAACATCCTAGATCGTACAATATGACGCATTTTCGGTTCATTAGGAAGCGCACGTGGTGCAGGGTGAGAAAGGCAATGGTGATGTTGAGGAAGTGCTCCCTCTAACTCAACGTATGCTAGATAAAAGGCAAAAAGGGGGAGGTTGGGGAGGGGATGTTGCACTTACATGACCATCTCTCTCTCTCTCTCTCTCTCTCTCTCTCTCTCTCTCTCTCTCTCTCTCGTGCCCTTTTTAACTCTCTGTGGAGCATAGGCCGTCAACAACATTTCTCCAGCGAAACCTGTGCTATGCATCATTTTCTAGCCGTTTCCATGATGTAGGGGGAAGATTTAGTTGCACAATCAAAATTAGATAACACTTGTGGATTATTTTCGAGATATTATAACAAATCAGCCCCGTAATGAATCAGCACTTTAACGCATCAAGCTAACCTGACACAATCTGTCTTGGTTGCAGTGTATACTAATGCCGGTATTATTCCCACCCCTACCCCCCCTACCCCCAACGCCCCGCTCCCACACACTCC
>NW_004797393.1:98073-105907 GCF_000002075.1 Aplysia californica
CCCCATGTCACAGGTGGCACCGGGACCTCTGTGGCGCCCACCAACAAGTCCTGGATGAAAACGTGCCCCTGGTGTGGCAGAGGAGGCAATCTCCATTTGGATTCCGCGGATCCCAACTGCCGCTGCCAGCAGGACTCCGTGCTAGTTACCAACCTTCATTTCCCCCAGCCGGTAGGGACCGACCTGACGCCAGTGAACACCAGCAAAAAGCTGCTCCCCCCGACCAAAGCCAAAAAATCGATCCGGAAGAAAGTCTCCGTGAGGAAAGGCCGCAACGCCATCTCTGTGACGCCCAGCCACCAGGCTCTCTACGAGCGGGACAGCGACTCGAAAGGCGGCACACCGAGACAAGAGCTGCCCCTCTCCTCCTCGACCACCCCAGACCGACCTGGCTCCGTTCTGAGCGCGGAAGATTCCTACTCGTCCTCTCCGCCGAAGCGCGCGGCAGCGGCGGCGGCAGCGATGGTGGCGATGGACCCACAGGCCCGGAAAGACGCTCGCCTTTTGAGGAAGTCCACGGGGACCCTGAGCTACCACCCGCCGGACAACGTCTTCAACCCCAAGGAGCACCAGCTGTACCAGCAGCAGCAGTACCACAACGCGAACGTCAGCAGCGGCAGCAGCAGTAGCAACAAGCCCAGCGTGTTCGTGCAGCGCGTGAGCAACAACCACCACCACAACCACCCCAACAACCACCACCACCACAACAACAACGTGTACACGAGCGGCGACTGGCAGGCACTCACCTCCGGCCACCACCACCACCAACAACAACAACAACAGCACCACCAGCAGTACAGCCCCTTACACCCTCACTTCCAGCACCACCACCACCACCATCAGCAGCAGCACACGACAAAGTTCATCAGCGGCCGCGGCCTTCAGGGAAGCACGTGCACCAACCGCGTGAAGAACACCATCTCGCAGAAGAGCGCTCCGAGCTCATTGGTCAAGATGTGGCCCACGTTGGCCTATCAGGAGAGCCAGAGCTGGTTCAGCCCGTTGTCCGTGGTGGCGCAGCGTCGTTTGAAACTGAAGCAGCCGAGATGAGGCGGGGTGGGGGTGGAAAAGTTTTGACCTTTAGGCTTCATCTTTATAATAATATGCACAACTGGTGGTAAACTGCTTGCCATATAGGAAAGACTTTGGCAGTTTCCATAATTTCTATGCACTCGGGGGGAAATGAGAAAAACACTGGCATCTTTCACCGGGAGAAAATGGCTGATTGTTTTCCCACATCCGTCTCAGTACTTTCTGACGATAAGTCAGCTAATGTTTCCGCTTCATCATGATAATCCAGCATCACCAATGTGTGTCTGTTGTCAACGTCCCCTGGTGTTTTTGTACTTTCAAAATCAAACAGAAATGCCAGAAGAAAAGATATATTTAAGAATGTTCCTTAATGCATTGACGTCATTTTTTTCCCCTGTGAAATATCATTATCAGATCACTTTGAAAGTCACACACTCACCAAAATGTCCACACACACACACACACAAACACACACACACACACACACACACACACACACACACACACACACACACACACACACGTGCGCACGCACATACAATATATTATATAGCTTCTATTTCTTTAAAGCAATATTCAACGTAACCCAATCAATCACCATGCGTCGCTTTAAAAGTGAACATTTTATCGTTTAACACATGTTGCAATCTAGCCAGTTTCCAATGTTAACGTGCCATTCTGAAGACATCCCATGGCTGTGTTAGACTCTAGTTCTTTGTGTGTGTACCCTGTGTTGGCAAAACCAATAAAACAAGTGACATCTGTTGAAAAATCCAATCTGCTGCAATTGCCCAATAGTACGTTTGCCCAATAGTACGTTACTTGAGTTTTTTTGTGATGGTCATTTTTCACTTTCAAATTACCATCGTTACATTGAATTCTGGTTTGTTCAAAGTCTTTGTTGAATCTGACTGTTGAACTTTATTTCACTTCAGTATAGCTCTGCTCTCTGTCTTGGGATGGAAAATGCCATCTTCAAAGTGGGAAGTAAAAATAGTATGTCCTCCCTTGTGACGTTGGGGGGGGGGGGTGATGTTCGTTTTGGGTTAGTTGTTTTGGTTTTGGTTTTTTTGTTCTTTTTGGTTTGTTTATTTTCTTTTTATATTGTAGCCTAATCAAGGCTATTATTTAAGAGGCAAAACAACACCATTGTCTACTTTCATGAACATTGCTGAGTGCATTTCTTTGTGACTTGAGTTTGCGACGCACGTTGTATATAACAAAAAGAGAGAATGCGGTAGTTTTTGGGATTCTGGTAATTTGTAAGATTGTGTAAATAACAGAAGAAAACGTTCTTTTGTTGGCTGATGGTTGTTTGGGCTGTTTTCAGCATTGTCTGTCCGCTCTTCAAATCATTATGTTTTTAAGGCACGTTTTATTTTACGGTATTTTTAAGCTAAAATAAAAGATGTATCTTTAACCAAAGTTTTTGAAAACACGCGATGCAATAAACATGGCAGAAGATATAGGTTCTGCACTGGGGGCTATTGCCATGAATATACCTGTGATTCTAAATTATATGTGAGAAAGATTACATAATTTGTTATTATTGCTTCTGAAGTAGAAAGATAATAGATTTACATGTAGTATGAAAGTGGCAGCTTTTCCAAATATCAGGAGACAGGATTTTTTAAAGAGATAGTCGAGTTGATAGTAGTTAGTTGCTTTTTCTGCTGCAAGTCAACAGCTGGATTATCTTATGTGTCCTTAGTTTGTTCATTATGTTTACCTAATAATGTTGTTGGCTTGGGTATTTTAAATCTTTTAACAAAGTTTGTTTTTGGTTTTGGTTTTATTGTTGCTGTTGTTGTTCTAGTTTTGTCGCAACACGGTGTAGGTTTACTTAGTTACTAATAGAGTCAGTGTGGTCTTTCTCTAACCATGCACCTTATTACCTCTATGTGAACTGTGGACTAGCACACTGGCCTGAACCCTCCGGGGCAGTGCCACTGACTGAAGTGTCTTTAGGCCATTCCCAAAAGGGGGGACATATCTCGTTCAAGCATAGTAGAATTGTAAATGGGCTGACTCATGTCACGCCTGATCTACAACAGGGAACTGCTGCTTTTTCTTTCCTGATCTTTACTATTGTCATTTTACTCTACTTCTTTTGTATGTTTGTCACTCCCTTGTGACCTGCTATTTTGGGGTGCCTTGATAGTCGAAGCAGACCTTGTGCTGTTGAAGCTAGAGAGGTGAGCAGTCTAAGTCTGATTCCCTGTAAAGACTTCTCTGTTGACACCCACCCCTTGGTGCTCATATGACCTTATGCAGTTGCGAGCGCCGTAAAACCCTCTACTGTAAAAAAAAAAAAAAAAAAACACCCACTGGCCTGAAGAATATAGTCACTGGTGCTCGTTCTTCTCTTCTTCTACACAGCATAATCTGGGATAAATATCGGACCTCTTTTTTCACCCTCTTCCTTCATCCTTACTCTCCAGTTAGTTTTTCTAGATCTAATCTTTTCCGAACAAAGTTCTACCCTCTTCTTGGTGACTCACCCCTCCAAATCATCTCATGTTTCACCTCGTGAAAGTATAGGTTTACAACTTTCTAACAGAACGTGGAAGCAACAACTTAAAGACTGGTCTTTGGCTTTCGCAATGCGAGAATTATATGGGACATATCTTTCGATGGTCCTTATTATTTACTAGATCTAGAGATTTCTCAGTCATTTCGTTCTGCCATGCACGTGGAATGCACTTTGAAAGGGTCTGACGATACTGATGTTTTATGTTTACCCTCTTGTGGTATATTTTCATTTCTATTGTGCTTTGAAAATGCTTCAGTTAGGTTGTTGGAGGGTGTCATTGATGTGTCCTGCTTCTTTTCTTTCCTTCTGTAGTTTCTGTCTCTCTGCGTCTATCGTACTTTTTGGTGTATTAAATGGCCGTTATTCTGTCGATGTGCTTCTTTTTTACCCAAGCGAATAAAGACTTTACTTTAGCCTTTGGTGATGATACGAGAGTTGAGAGAGAGAGGGAGAGAGAGAGAGAGAGAGAGGGGAGAGAGAGAGAGAGAGAGAGAGAGAGAGAGAGAGGGAGAGGGAGAGAGAGAGAGAGAGAGTAATGGGGCTGGGCGGAAGACCGGAGGATAAGATAAGATAAAATAAACTTTCTTGATCATTGGGGGACATTTCAGGTGGATATAATCCGGGAACATTAACTTAACAAATGTTCTGCATCAACACAGATGGGGGAGCTCGACATAATAAAAAGTAATACATGTACTACAGTGGTCTCGGGCTACCAGTAAGCACCTCGGTGACAAGAAAGGCATGCTTTTATGCGAACTTGTTATTAAGGGAATTTCGAGGTGGGGGGGGGGGGTTAATCTATAGTAAGTATGTGTTGACATCCACCCATTGACGCTCTTTTGACCTTATGCAGTGTGAGCGCTGCAAAACCTCTACTAAAACAAAAACACATTAATGTCCTCTGCGTTCTCACAGAGTTAATGTCTTCCTATACAAATGACGTCAGCATGTGATTACCACACCTGATGGAAGCTGCTCATGCATAACCTGTACACGGGTGCAATCCAAACTGACAGTATTTGCTCTTTTGTTTCTTGTTGTTGTTGTTGTTGTTTTTTTGTTTTGTTTTTTATTATTGTGAACGTTGTTGCTCAATGACAAATATGCAACATTATTGTAGCACTATGTGCAAATATTTCATGTGACATGTTGGGAATTCCTTTTTATTTAATTTTTGTTTGTTTTTTTGTGGGGGGTTTTTGGCGGGGGGTTTGTTTTGTTGCGAGGTTGTTTTTTTTCCTGGAATAGGGAAATGATTACAATGTATTTATTTGTTGGAGTTTTGTCTCATGGTTTTTTAAACACTTTCCATCTCTGTGATATTACATTGTTGTGACAGTATTTATAGCATGGCGTCATTAAGATCATTATCTATCAATATTCAGAACATAAATAGTATATGTGCAGATATATATATATATATATATATATATATATATATATATATATATATATATATATATATATATATATATAATATATGTATATATATATATATAAATATATTACATATATGTATATGTTTATGTATATATGTATACATATATACAATATATTATGTATGTATGTATGTATGTATAATATCATTTTTCAATATTTATATCTTACATGTATCTTGCCGTATTTTTCTTAAATTTATTTATCATTAAATGTTTAGAGACCTTGGTGTAAAATTCTTTGCGATATCTTTTCACAAAGGTTTGCACAAAACTACCTTTAAAATGCTAGGTCAAAATCCAAAAGCACACTCTTGTCAATTTTACTTCAACTTCAAGTTTGGTGCAGCGCGATCTACATTTTTAATACTGGAACAACATTTTTTAGAAGGTAATTTTTATGTCCATAAAAGCAGCAGTCTAGGTGGTTGGCGGGTGCTCTGGTGTGGTTTGTCCCTTCTTTCCAATTAAACATCAGATCTGCTGTCCTTATCTTTTTTCCTTTTTTTGTTTTTGTTTTTGTTTTGTTTTGTTGGGGGGGGGGTTGTATATTACACCCTAGTAACGGTTCTAATCATCAGCACTAAAATAACCTAATTGTGTTGCAAGTGCCGTAAAACATTAACTAAAACTTTTAAAAAACTGAAGCTGCAATGACCTCCCTTGACAGTTCTTCAGACAAGGAAGATCCGACAATCTATCATTCTATGACGCGAAAGTACTTCGCTGTTCGGAGGTCCCGATTTTCCGGATAAATCCGGAAATCCAAATTTCAGAAATTGTCCGGATTTTGCGCACCTGTCTGCTTGCCACGTATTATTGAAAACAGTACGTATTAAATTCGGCACTCACTTTATCATTATTGGGTTATAATTCCAGATCAACTTGCATCAATACATGTAATAGCTGTTTTATCCTCTAATGCATAATAGTGGGTGGTTGGCGGGGGCTCTGGTGTGGTTTGCTTCTTCTTTCTTATCAAACATCTATCGTCCTCATCTCTCCTCCTTTTTTTTGTGTTTGTTACTCTCTTGTAACACCTCTTATCTTTGGCACTTATATTACCTTTTTGTGTTGCAAGTGCTGTAAAACCTCTACTAAAACTATTTTTAAAATGCCTAATAATTTGAAATAATATGTACATTTTTATATCAGTACATCTCTTCTCCCATGCCTCTCACTGTCTGTCTGCTACATAGGTTGTAAATAAAACGACATGTATTAACTTGGGCATTCATTCCATCGTTATTCGGTCATATTGCCAGTTGAAATACTGTATCCATAATGAAATGCCAGTTGAAATGCTGTATCCATAATGCCAGTTGAAATACTGTACCTGTATCCAAATATTCTATGGTTCTTTTACCCCCGATAGACTTTGAAACACGTACCGTTTTACTTGCTAGTACTTTTGTTCTCTGCTGTCTCAAGACCCCTTTATTTTTTTTATTTTTTTTTTTTTTTGGGGGGGGGGGGTAAAATAATTTTGGTTAGTGTGAAAGATTTTTTTTTATTTCCAACTAGGAAGTGTTAACATTGTGTAAATTCATGTATACGCGTCTGGGTGTGTGACATTTGGTTAATAGATGTTCGCTTAAAAAACATGCATCAATTTGCTATTCATTTTATGAGATGTACCATTTAATCCTGCTGAGGGCCTCATAGGCCTGTATAATATGCCAAACCTTTTGCTTTTGATCCCGATTTTACCCCCCTTTTATTTCTCTCTGTTGTGGAAAAGATGCAGAAATATGTGATACGTTTGATACAAAGTGTTGTGATATAACTTTTAACAATTTGCAATGTTTTCTGAGAATAAATGAGTACTTTGAACAGTGCGCATTGCGCATGCTGTAACGTTCCATGCTCTGGAAATATGTTGTTTGTTTTTATGTTATGGGTTGTGGGTTGTTTGTGTGTTGTGTGTTGTGTGTTGTTTGTTGTGGGTTGTGTGCTGTGTGTTGTGTGTTGTGTGTTGTTTGCTTGTTGTGTGTTGTGTGTTGTTTGTTTGTTGTGTGTTGTGTGTTGTTTGTTTGTTTGTAGTGTGTTGTGTGTTGTGTGTTGTTTGCTTGTTGTGTGTTGTTTGTTGTGTGTTGTGTGCTGTGTGTTATGGGTTGTGTGTTGTTTGTTTGTTTTGTGTTGTGTGTTGTTTGTGTGTTGTGTGTTGTTTGTTGTGTGTTGTTGTTGTGTGTTGTTTGTTGTGTGCTTGTTGTGTGTTGTTTGTTTGTTGTATGTTGTTTGTTTGTTGTGTGTTGTGTGTTGTTTGTTGTGTGTTGTGTGTTGTGTGTTATTTGTTTGTTGTGTGTTGTTTGTTTGCTGTGTGTTGTTTGCTTGTTGTGTCTTGTGTGTTGTTTGCTTGTTGTGTGTTGTTTTGTTTGTTGTGTGTTGTGTGTTGTTTGTTGTGTGTTGTGTGTTATTTGTTTGTTGTGTGTTGTTTGTTTGTTGTGTGTTGTTTGCTTGTTGTGTCTTGTGTGTTGTTTGCTTGTTGTGTGTTGTTTTGTTTGTTGTGTGTTGTGTGTTGTTTGTTGTGTGTTGTGTGTTATTTGTTTGTTGTGTGTTGTTTGTTTGTTGTGTGTTGTTTGCTTGTTGTGTCTTGTGTGTTGTTTGCTTGTTGTGTGTTGTTTTGTTTGTTGTGTGTTGTTTATTGTGTGTTGTTTGTTTGTTGTTTGTTGTGTGTTGTGTGTTGTATGTTGTGTGTTTGTTATTGTGGGGGGGTTTTCTTGTTTGCTTGTTATTTGCTGTTTGTTTTTTGTTTGATGTGTTGGATCTCGGGTCTTGGATGACACTTTGAGCCGTCCTAAGTGCATGAATGATTATTGTCTGCACCCCC
>NW_004797393.1:106522-111046 GCF_000002075.1 Aplysia californica
GCTCCCGTCTGTCTGTCAGTCTGCGTGCCTGTCTATCTGTCTTTCTGCACTCCCGCCTGTCTGTCTGTCTATCTGTCTGCCTGTCTGTCTGTCTGTCTGTCATATGATAATGCCAGTCCCACGTAGGCTCAATGTGGGCCCGGCAGACCCAATTAATGTCACAAAGTTATCTTCTATCTATACGGCCATCATCTCATGACTCAGAACCTAATGCTCAGCGCACACTGAGCCAATTTGATTCGGTCGGGGACCACCAAATTTTCCTCAGCTCCATCTGGGGGAAGTGGGGGTGGGGGGGGGGAGACAAAAGCTACCATTTTTGCACAATACAATAGACCGATTCGACTCGCTGCCTAATTATTTTTTAAAATTTTAAACATATTTCTTTGATTTTGAAAGTCACAGCTACCCCCCGGGGCGGTGCTACTGACTGAAGTATCTTAGGCCATCCCCAAAAGGGGGGGGGCATAGATTTGTAAATGGGTTGATTCATTAATGTCATGCTCATAAATGTGCCGGAATTGCAACAGGGAACTGCCGCTTTTTCTCTCCTCATCCTTACTATCGTTATTTATCTACTACTTCTTTTGTATGTTTATCACTCTCTTGTGACCTGCTATTTCCCGGGTGCCTTGATAGTCGAAGCAGACTGTGCTGTTGAAGCTAGAGAGGTGAGCAGAGTAAGCCCGATTCCCCGTAAGGACTTCTGAGTTGACATCCACCCCTTGGCGCTCGTATGACCTTATATGCAGTTGCGAGCGCCGTAAACCCTCTACCTGTACTAAAACTAAAACGAACAAAAAAGACACAGCTGAATTTAGCTGAATTCGGAGGTTTTGTGTTGAAATGGTAGCTGCTGCTGCCTGACTGGAATGGAAAATCTGGTGGCTGGCTCCGAATGAATGAAATGAATTTTATTGTCAGTGTGCACTGGACATAAGCTTTAATAAGGACAGTTTTGTTTTGGTGGTCACGGGTTGGTGGGTAATGTCACTGCTGTTGTTACAGGAGGTTGTCACCTTTCTTCTTCTGGGAATGTGTTGTTTGTTATTTGTCTTTTGTTGTTTGTTGTTTGTGGCGTCGGTGGCCTAGTGGTTAAGCTCTCGGACTCGCAACCGTAAGGTCGTGGGTTCGAATCCCGTCAAGGACCCGACGTTGTGTCCTTGGGAAAGGCACTTTGCACAAATTTTCCTCTCTTCACTCAGTTGGAAATGGGTACCCAGCTATAGACAGTGAAAGATCTTGTCAGTTTGATAGTGTTTGAGCGCGTGAAATCTGCAGCTTCCACTGTATGCTTCCGCGGAAGCTGAGAATGTTTTTGAGTGTTCTCAGAGAGTCTGCTGGGGTAATAATAGTTGTAAAGCGCATAGAGCAAGCTCTTGAGCATGGATATGCGCTATATAAATGCAATTATTATTATTATTATTTGTTATTTGTTGTTTGTTGTGTTGGAGCTTTGATCTTGGGTGACTCTCTCAGCCATCCTAAGTGCATGAATATTTCTTGTCACGGACACACACGCGCGCGCGCTCACACACACACGCACACACACACACACACACACACACACACGCACACGTACGCACACACACGCACACACACGCACACACACACGCACGCACGCACAGACACACAGGAGGACTCGATCGTGCATGTGCCCCTGAATAATTTATCTGTTTAAAAGTAAGAAGAAAGAAAGAAATCCAAGGTCAAGTTAAGTTATTGTTTTGTTTTGGACATGTTTGGTGGGGGGGGTCGTTTGTTTGTTTGTTGTTGTTTTGTTGTTGTTGTTGTTGATTGTTTTATTTTTTAGTGGTCGAGTTTGGGACACCCTGTAATTGGGCTCAGCTGCTGCACATAAAAGCGAGATAAAGTACGTGTATTCTTTTACTTTTTTTTGGTAAGTGTTTTACGGCGCTCGCAATCGCATAAGGTCATATGAACGCGCGGGGCACCTTAAACATTTTCAGGTGGTAGGTAATTTTGAATTTTGCCCAGGTAGCGGCCGAAGCCTACTCTTATCGATTTTAGACCGCCAAGGGGTCCTAAACGTTTGCAACTCGCACACGAGACCTACCAGAAGATCATATCGGGGGTGTGGCTGAAAGACAGCAGTAAGAAAGAGCTAGGGAGTAGCAATAGAAAGGCTGCAGAAAGAGTCAGGAGCCCAGAGGAGGGGACAAAGGAGGTGAGGGGGTGGGGGGGCTAGAAAGTGGAGACGAAAGCAGACGACAGAACATTGTTAGAGAGCAGGAAAGGAGGTGAAAGGAGACAATTTTAGAGAAGAAAATAAATTTTTCCGTCGCTCCCGGATTCGAACCCGGGACCTTTGAACGAGAGGCCAACACTTTAATCTCTAGGCCAAGAAAGTACGTGTTATCATGTTTCTCTGTGTCGCCTTGGCCTTTTTTCGCTTCTTAGGCGTCTGTGGTGTTGTAGCGGTTTGGTGCTTCGCTGTTGCACTACGTAGGCAGGAGACCAGAGTTCGATTCCTGTGTGGGAGGATTTTTATTGAGTACCTCGGTTTTCTGCTGGAATGTTTCATCTCTCCTTTCAGCCCGGGTTGGCCCTGACATGCAAGGTGGAAGGCAGCCTCTTAAAGGATCTAAATTGTGTTTTACTATCGTATCCATACGACGTGGGAAACTGTGGGCCACCACTTTCCAAAGAGGAAATTAACTCCTTAATCCGATCCGTAAGCTTTGCATAGCAGCCTGTCAAAACGATTTTTTTTAGAAATGCTGAAAGTTTCAAAGAGATCTTCGTACTAGAAGTATTCTAAAATGTGAAGAATACAACCCCGGGAGTACAAAATGACCCCATGGCGTACGGATAGGGTTAAATGATCTGAATTGCGTTGATGGGGGCTTCAAAACACCTACAGTTTTGTGTCTCTTCCTTCGTTCTATCCTTTTGCCCTTCTTTCTTTCCATTTTGTGCCTTAAGCATTCTTCCGTTCCAAGGGCTCATGCAATCGCAATTGAAGGTGTTTTATATCCTCAACACAATTTAAATTATCTAGGAGGTGGATTGCTCCGTCCCCGTTAATGTCAGTGTCAAACAGGACGGAGAGGGATACAACGCCATAGCAGACAGATAGAAACACTTGATGACAAAAGAATACGGCACATGGGAATTGAGCTCGTTTTTTCTCTGCGCAAACCCAAAGTGCCTAACCGCTACACCAAAGACATTAGTCCAGGAGTTTCACTTTTGATACAACCTGTTATTGTTTCTGACAAACCATCGGTATAATAATTATGTTATTATGGTATGATTTTTGCACAGCCACATGCGCGTCCACAGATGAGCTGCTGGATTTCAACGTCATCTTCAGCGAATAAGGACTACCTACATAGTAAGGTATGTGGGTGGTTGGCGGGTGCTTTGACATGGTTGCTCTTTTATTCTTACCAAACATCAATCGTTCTTGTCTCTCCTCCTCCTTTTTTATTTCTGTATCGTCGACTGCCTAGTGGTCAGGCTACCAGACTTGTAATGGTGAGATTGCGAGTTCAGGGGTTCGAGTCTCACCTCGGTCCAATGTTATGTCCTTGGGAAAGGCACTTTGCACGAATTTCCCACCTGGCTCGGTCCTTTCCGAAATGGACGTTAAATGTAATACACAATGTATACAATAATATACAAATAAACAAACAAGCAAACCAACAAACATACTCAATAGAGGGTGTGTTTTTTTTCAAACTGTCTTTTAAGCAAAAATAGTCAAACAATAAACATCTGAAAACTTTTTTGGGGAAAAGGACATAGTGGGAACTTTGGAACGAAAGCGGATATATACATTATAGGCCTCCTACTTTTGGCGCACAACACTCTACGATTAATATCAATTAGCTGGAAGAGTGTACTTGTGTACGTGTGTGTGTTTGTGTGTATGTGTATATATGAGCGTGTGTGTGTGCGTATGTGTGTGTGTGTGTGTGTGTGTGTGTGTGTGTGTGTGTGTGTGTGTGTGTGCGTGCGCGCGTGTGTGTGTGTCTGCGTTTGGCGCGGGAATGCACTTTTGCACCTATAGGGAAGAGTAAACTCGTATTTTTCACGACCTTATTAATATACATATTCCTTTGAGCAGAGATCATGGAAAAGATAACTTAATCCTCAATTCGGAACTTACTTTACCAAGTTTACACCCATGAGGTCTCTATCCTCCTCAGGGCAACATTTGGGTAGCAACTATGACGTCACATGCAAAGAACGCTTGATTTCACTTTGATGCTACACATATAGCAAAACAATTAGCGTACGTAAAAAGGATTGGCAGTAGAACATTTCGTAATCAAAATAAAACACTCGAGCTCAGGCATACATAAGGTTTTTAAAGCCAAATAAATCATATTCCATGCGAATAAAAAATTTAACCGAATAAACACATATAAAGCATATTGACTTTTGATTGAGAATACTGGTCCAACTTGCCACGGGTGAAATATGACGGTTGTCGTGTCGACTCACCGTAAACCCAGTGAATAATAATAATAATAATGATGATGATGATAATAATAA
>NW_004797393.1:112191-117334 GCF_000002075.1 Aplysia californica
CCCCCAAAAAAAACTACAATATCCTTTTGAACATCGATCGTTTTCATGTTCCAAGACAAATGCATTTTTCCACACGACCTACTCTAAAGATAGTCCTTAGAAGGATTCGTGGCGAGCTTACGTTACATTGAGTGCCCATTGACACGATCGGTTCCGTGTGGTAGGCGGGGCCTTGACAGATTGAGGACGCAAATCGACTATCGTGGCACTAACCGATCGCCCGACTCGCAGCCTCAAAAACAAACGCGTTTGTCTTCAGGTCGCGAATCGGGCGATTAGTAAAAAAGTTGTCGATCCCCCCAAAGAGCACTGGGTCTTAAATATATCGAGTGAAATAGATAATCGACATAGCATAATGTCACATGTACTTTGTGAGGGAAGACGGGTATATGGCGGGGGTAAAGTTTAAACAATGTTTGAAACAGTTTTTAGTTTTAGTAAGTGTTTTACGGGACTTGCAACACAATAAGGTCATAAGTGCCAAAGATTATTGAGAGATGTTACAAGAGAGTAACAAACACAAAAAAGAAGGAGGAGAGAGATAAATACGATAGAGGTTTGATAGAAAAGAAGAAGCAAACCACACCAGAGCACCCGCCAACCACCCACTGAAACAGTGTTGTAGATCTACAGAGGTCATTGTGAGGGTGGAGAGCCTTAAAAACTCCCCTGCCTAAACAAACCCAAGTCCAGAACGCCTCGTTGGGGATTCGTGAACTGGGGTCATTCACTCTGTAGTCCGGCATGCTACCAACTCAGACAACGGTGCGCCAGGTGCGTCTACTCGTCACTGTTGTGAATGTGTCGAAGTAAATAAGGGAGAGAAAAAATCGGTGACGGTTCTGCGCCGCTTGACATAGTCTGTGAGACATTCTCCTTAATGGCATTGTGACAGTGAAGGTGAAAGTCAAAAACGATTTAAAGGCGATGGTCAAATACGATGAAACAGTTAGGTTAATCGAGTGCTCTAAGTCGACGTGTGAGGAAAGGTGAAGGTCAAATACTTGTTTTACGCAGCCTTGTAGCACTACTCTTCGATCTCGTCAGGAAGTTGAAGTAACGCGTGTAACAGTTTGATATCACAACATGTGGGTGGCTGGTGGACGCTCCGGTGTGCTCCTTTTGTCCTATCAAACATCTGTCTTCCGTAGGTCTCCTTCTTTTCTTTGTTTGTCTCACGCTAGTAACACTATTAATTTCTTTGTTTGTCTCACGCTAGTAACACTATTAATTTCTTTGTTTGTCTCACGCTAGTAACACTATTAATTTCTTTGTTTGTCTCACGCTAGTAACACTATTAATTTCTTTGTTTGTCTCACGCTAGTAACACTATTAATTTCTTTGTTTGTCTCACGCTAGTAACACTATTAATTTCTTTGTTTGTCTCACGCTAGTAACACTATTAATTTCTTTGTTTGTCTCACGCTAGTAACACTATTAATTTCTTTGTTTGTCTCACGCTAGTAACACTATTAATTTCTTTGTTTGTCTCACGCTAGTAACACTATTAATTTCTTTGCAGCTGCCATTAAACTCACTAACATTAAAACTTAAGTACCGGTACATAACTAATGATCTCGTTGTGAAAATTAAATTATAACATTTGAGGACTTTAGGAGAAAAACTGTTGATGCCCAAACCATAGTCCTTTTCTTCATATCCACACTGTGCAACACAATGATGACATAACATAACACCATGAACCTGTCTAAAATGACCACTAAATTAATATTTCAACAACAGAACCAAAAAAAAAAAAAACGCGTCTAGGAAAAACTACACACTTTAGAGACAGAAAGTCTCTGCACCTAAATATTGAGTTGATAGTAAAACGTGACATCACCAGTTTCCCCGTGTAGTCTTCATTTTTTTTTGGCAACAGTCTTTGGAATTTATCGTCAGATTTCTTGGTATTTGGAGTTCCTCTTATACCTGCAGACGAAGAAAATGACGATAACGATGAGCAGAAGGCCACCCAGAACACTGCCGACTATGATGGGTATTGTGTTGTCCGAGTCCCCATCCGCATTGCAGACGTTCGGGTTCCCGCTGAAATTGGCGTTTCCGTCTGCGTTGAAGGCTTTGAACTCGAGGAACCTGGTGTCCATTTTGACGTCATCGCTGATGGTGAGTCTGAGGTTGGTGTTGCACTTGTAGAAGCCGGTATCTCCTGACTTGGATGGGAAATTGTCCTCTCCCGCGGCTGGGGCCGCTGTTATGACGGTTCCTTCCGGTATCACGGCATCCGGGAAGTTCTGCTGGTCTATGACGTAAGTGACGGTGATGTTAGAAATGCGGTACGACATATTCTCCTCGCTGGCTAAATCCTGGGTCTCTTTGTCTGTGTCGAAGGTGAAGGTCAAAGACCAACCGTTGTAGAAGGAGATAACCAGTTCTTGAGATGTCGGGATGGAGTCGCAGTCGCCGCTAGCGTTGGCGTTTGGAGGGACTTGGAAAGTAGGGGTTCGCTTCACTATCCCAGTGCTCGTGTTAGCCTCGTACGTAATGCTGATGTCAATGGCGCCTAACAGGACGATGCAGGTGCTGTTCTCTCCCTGCACGGTGTAGTTGTTGACAGGTGGCAGAGGCTGCAGGGTGGTTGGCGGGGAGGGCGTGGCTGTGGTTGAGGGCGTGGTTGTGGGTGTGGTCGAGTTCGAGGCTCCAGTTACAGGACTTGTCGAGGTGAGGTCAGCGCTGCAGGAAGATGGCGGACCGAACTGACCGTCCTTCACGTTAAAACCTTGAGCACGTATGTTTGATTCCACGGACACTACAGTAAATGTAACGTTTTCCGGTAGCACTCCCACTGGGTTATACTCCGTCCGCTGTGTTGAAACGCACGAGTAGGAAGAGTTCTCGTCCGAGATTGTAGCGATTCCGGGGTCGTCGAAGGAGATGTAATCTTTATACGGAAAGCTGGGCCCAAACAGCTGATTTGGACGAAACTGAACCAGCCGATCGAGGCTGACTACCCCGTCCTTATTTTTAAAGAGAAACGACCAGCTGGTGCCGTTTGAGAAGCGTAGGATGAGCGTGCTCACGATGCCGCAGCTTCCTTGAACGGTGATGCCCTGGTCATCATCGGTGCGCACCGCCGTGGCCACCTCCGTGCCGTTCTCGTAAATCTTCATGGTGATGTTGAAGTCAATGTCTAGAAGGATGCACGGTTCGTCGGGACTGCCTTTGGGAGCGTAGGAAAAGTAGACGGCGTGGGACAGCATTAGACTCCCGGAAATCAAGACTAGGATCGCGATGAGATTGATGGACGACGCACCCATGATGTCGAAAATTCCTTGAAAATCAGCACAAGTCAAATGTTACTTCAAAAAGGAATATCTCCGTTGGTTCTTCACTTCAAAGTGTAGCCTATCACTTCCTCACTGTCACTGTTTCTTCACTTCAAATTGCGACCTATCACTTCTTCACTGTTCACGCATGTAAGCTAAAGAGTCAGTGCGCACACGCAGATATTATCTCTAACATAACTGTGATATGTTTTATCCACACGCACAACGTCTTTCTTTTTAATAGTCCTCTGTGATGCGACGGGTCACGAGTCACATCCAACTTATCAAGTGTGCCCTGTCATGTAACATCAGAGCGTGTGCAGATAACGGTCTGACCTCGACACCTGCGCGCTGCGATGCGTCATCTCAACGCATGCCATCTGCCAGGCTCACTGACATCATCTGACTTGAGGGCGGTCTAGCACTAATTCAAGGCCACCAACAACGTCTGAATGATAAAGAAAAAAACATTAGATAAAGTAGGCTACTTAAGTCTTTATAGACGTAGCAGACAAGAATTAAGTCCGATCAGCAGCAGGGCTGAGACAATGTCACTGCACATCTCACACCATCATACAGGAGCCAAAAACACGATTTTGTACCTTATTTCATAGTATATATTATACATACAATATTGTTGCATTTCAGTTTCAGATACAGAAAATAGAACGGAAAAATCTTTCTGAATAACGAAGTTATTCTTCTTTTAAAAGGTGCCACAAAACAGGGCGAGTTTGAGCATTGTCTAACGACAAGACAGCGCGGCTTTAGTGAGTTAAGCAATAATGTACCGAGCAGTGAGGAACCACAAAATATGAATGATCGCTCTGTAAAACCAGACTTGTCTTGTTTGATTAGAATCGTTAAGTCCGCTCAGAAAGGTAGGAGTGTTGTGAGTCTTGGTCTTCCGACAAGTCAGAATGACGATAGACTGCCGACAGAGCTGACATTTCTACACTGTGTGACATTTGTAAGGCATCGTGCTGAAATCAGGCGCTCGTCAAAATAATGAAATCTGAGAAATCGGCATTTTTTGGCCAGTTTGGATTTTTTTTCTAATTTTGTTTTGTTTTGTTTTTTGGTGGGGTTTTTTGTTCAACGCCTTGTGTGTCCATTCAAAAAACGCTTTTGTGTGTGAATTTCATGGAGAATTATTGATTAAATGCCCAAAAAAAATATGTAAATTTGTAGTTTCCAAGGACTCTTAAGCTATGGAAGTCACCAAACTTTGGCGGCTATTTTCTCACTAATTTTACTTCTGAAGCCAGGCGACCCCACCTCCTTCAATAACAAATATATCGACTTCTATTCAAGATAACTTGGTATTTTTTTCGTCTAAAGCGAGGATAATGAATAACCTTTAAGATGATACCAATAATTCCTCATGCCCAATAATTGACGAGCGCCTGATTCCACCGCGTCATGATACAATTTTGGTGGAGAACAAGGCAGGGCCCTGACTTGCCACAGGCCTCAGAACACAGGACATAGCCCACGGCCCACGGGTTATGACTCTCTCGTGAATGACGGGCCTGAATCAATAGACAGTACGCATACAACGCTTCCAGTCCCCACCCTTCCTGCCCCATCCCACCCACCCCACCACTCTCCCACCCCTCCCCCACCCATCCCACCCACCCACCTCACCCTTTTAAAGAAAAATAATAAACTATCTACAAACTTGTTGGTACAAGCAATATTATAATGTGGCTTGATTTTTAACTTTGAGGTGATTTTCTTAAATCTCACCTTTAGAGTAATAAATATAAAAATAAGACCGCTTTTATACATTGGTCTGTAACCCCGTTTTTATATTATACTGTGGCACTCCGAGGTATCAAATAAAAGGGCGAGGG
>NW_004797393.1:117780-124672 GCF_000002075.1 Aplysia californica
GGGGGGGTGTGCAAAAAAACCCCAGAAAATTAATAAGCGGGGAGGGGTGGGACGCTTTTTCGATACCATAGAGTAGAGTAGGCTACATAGTCCCTTTTTTATGCTGTGGTTTAAAGCTCGTTTTCTTACCTTGTTGTCCTTTAGTTTGTTTTTGTACTGTGGTATAGTATAGCTCGTTTTTATACTGTGGTTTCCAATTCATTTTAGTACTGTGTTATATACATGTAGTTCGCTTTCGCTTTTATACTGTGGTATAAATATAGTTCCTTTTTATACTGTGGTTTAAAGTTCGTTTTTATACCTTGGTATTTAGTTCGTTTTTATTATTGTGGCATATAATTCATTTTTATACTGTGGTGTATAGTTCGTTTTTTTATTGTAGTATATAATTCATTTTAATACTGTGGTATATAGTTCGTTTTTCATATTATGGCATATAATTCATTTTTATACTATATGGTATATAGTTCGTTTTTTATATTCCGGTATATAGCAGAATGTCCACAAACCAGAGACTTGTAACGCGAAATACCAGTCCTCCCTGAACTCACAAATAACGAAGTTTCCCCCGGGGAAGGCCCACACCTTCTCCCTGGCACGGACAGCGAAGCGACTCTTTATGTGTCAGGACGCGGTGGAATCAGGCGCTCGTCAAAATAATGAAATCGAAGATATCAGCATGTTTCTAACGATTTGGCCATTTTTATCAAATTCTTGGGGGGGGGGGGGGTTGGTTTCGTATATTTAATCTCCTTTTAAAACACATTAGTGTGTTGATTTTTCTTTAAAGCATTGAATAAAGGCACACAAAATGTACATCTTCAGTTTCCAATTACTCTCAAGCTTTGGAAGTCATCAAATGTTGGCGACCGGCGGCCATTTACTTGCTAATTTTACCACTGAAACCAGGTGACCCTCACCTCCTTGAAGGCCAAATATCTCGACTTTTCTTTGAGGTAAATGGATTTTAAACCAAAGAAAAGCAAATGAACACGATTTGAGATGATACCAATAACTCCATAATGTACCCAAAAATTGACGAGTGGCTGATTCCCCCACGTCGTGACACACATTATTGTCTCCTAGCCCAAAACCCAAAACCAAAACCCTAAAAGTCTTCTTGACTTTTTTTTTTATTCATTTCAGAATAAAAGGTTGCTAAGAAGGAGAAGAAAATGGAAATCATGAGGCGCCACATCTTAGTGGAGAATTAGAAACTTTTCGAAATTTTCGAGACTGGTATTTCATTATCAGCCACATTCAGAAGTGTTATTAGAGAATGCTGAAAACTTCGAGTGTTGAAAACTTCGACAAAGCTTCCTGGCCTCAAACACTGAAGAAAAAACATCTTTTTAAAAAGCTGAAAAGAATCACGCAACCAAAACAAAACTTACTTGATGATAATACTGATGTATTGGAAAAGTGGGAAAAACAATTACACGTTCATCCATCACTCGCGATAAGAGATAATGCCCGAAGTTTCGTGCGGCTGGCTATCTTTATGCGAGATACACCAGACAGTTTATCGACTTCATGACCACAATGAGCGTTATCAGAAGTTCTCATAGTTTGTGACCTTAGTCATGGCAGTCATAGGAGGGTTGACGATTGAAATGGTCACAAGGGCGCTTATAACTAAATTTTGTCAGGTAAATATAAACCATAGACTTATGAGCTACTCATCCTAGATCGAGCACTATCATGGCTCCCACCTTTCACAGTATCTATCCGGAGACGTCTCCACCGGAGATAGACCAATCAAATTGCTTTGTGTCTCTGGACCAAGTGAAAAAAAATCAGGGGGGGGGGGGGCATGTTCCCCTGTTTTAACCCGTAATTTGATATTTTGCAGTTAGGTTTGAAATGTTCATGAAAAAAATTGATTTGGAACAGTTTTAGTGGCTATAATTATATGTGATCTGCAGCACACAATATGCAGTTTGACCCCCCAAAGCAGAGGATCTGTGTGCGGTAGGGTGTCTCCGAATATTTCCTGGGTGCTCCTCGTGAACGTTTCTGAACTTCTGCACGCACCCCGTATGGTGCCATGAATACACCCAAATGATCAGGAGAAAACACCAGTCTCGCCTTGCGCTTAGTCTGGCTCAAACGGAATTAATTAATGTTTCGCTATAAAAAAAATGAACCGGAAATACGTCAGAGAGCACGATCTAGGATGTTATACTACAAAGCCTATTTTGAGCTTACGTCACAATCTAACACCGTGATTAATGAGTTATCACACTGATAACTGATGATTAACTCGGTCGGTCTAGCACAATTTAATGTTCCTGATTGACCAACGCACTGTTAGGCTGGACAGGAGATGAGACTGACAGAGACCCTCAATGCACACTGAGATAGATTTCGGGGGCTCTCGGGTGTCCGGTTTGAAACCTCGCAGCGATGGAAAATTTTCTTCTTTAAAATGACGTTCTCCTTTCACCCCCTTTCGTGCTCTCTAACCATGTTCTGTCGTCTACTTTCATCTACACTTTCTGCCCCCACCCCATCCCCTCTCATCCACCCCACCCCCTCACATCCACCACCTACACCCCTTTGCCCTCTCGTTTGGGCTCCTGATTCTTTCTGCAGCCTTTTTATTGCTCCTTATTAGCCTTTCTGCAGTCTTTCAGCCCCACCTCTGATCTAAGGGTACGTAAAATCTAACACCTAGCCTTCTCGGATAAAGGCGAAACATCTCGGAGGTCATATGTGCAAGTTACGCAAGTTGTTAAAGATCACGTGGTGGTTTAAAATCGGAGTTGGCCTCGGCCGCCACCCAGGCAAAGTTCAAAATTAATTCCTACCAAACTGAAAATGTTTAATCTATCCCGTGCGCTCATATGACCAAAGATTCTCTACTGCACGATCTTTGATATGACTTTGTGCAGTTGCCAGCGCTGTGAAACACTTACAAACAAGAGACAGATTTGGTTTCAACAACACATTTTTAATTAGCTATTCCGGGAAAAATTCAACTGCAGTGAGGCTCGTACGAGTCTGGATTGTCGTGAGCCCATGACACGTATTTGAACGTGCTGTTTGGGGGTTTTTATTGTTTTTTTATTGTTGTTTTCTTTTTTGGTTTGTTTGTTTTTTTGTTTTTTTTATGTGGGTTTTTTTTTTTTGTAGCGAGTGTCCATTCTTGTGCTTCAGAGGAAAATCTTTTTTTTTTCAAACTTGAAGTTGGTATGAAGCCTTGCAACATACTTCCATCTCCTGCACACAACGTCTAAGAGTCGATTTTGACACACCGTAATCTGCTGATGCTTCCTGCGCAGTCTTACCATTCTGGACAGTGTCCATATTACCGACTTTTTCAAAATTTCATACGAGATGTAGATCTAGATCTAGGGTACATTCCACTTCGGATTTCCATCTGTACATTCGAGGTATTTCTGAGAAAAATTAAACATAACAAAACAGGAAAGTGGTATTAAAAATCTAACTCTACGTAGGCCCTACCATAACAGGCTATTATTTTGGACTGTGTACCAAATGAGAACCAAATTATTGTACTTTTATTGCACCATTTTCCGTTCCGACGTGATAATTAATTTTGCGCCGGATAAGTTTATCTCTTTGCTACGGGAAAACTGGGACTCCAGTGGGGGTATAGTGGGACACTGTGTCCCTGTTCTCCTGACCATGGGTAGACACCATGTTTGGTTCTGCATTTTTTTTTATATTAATGAGATAGTGTGCCCAGCCTGTCCCATATGAGAGTTATGCTGACAAAATGAGTCAATTCTCGAAATCTAGCACTATGGACAGAAATATACACGTCCAATTTATAGGTTTTATTTGTACTATTTATGATACAAATCGATTAAAAACATCGTGTTTAACTAGAAGATATGCGCATTCAGTTTAACATCTGTTCATTTGATGTCTAAAAAAATTTCGGCGGACGTTTCCATTTTGTGGATTGCGAGATGTAACTCATTTTATCATCACACCTCACATGATTATCTTATAAAGTTGATAAACGAGGGGCATACCAAAATTTTTTTTACCTTACCATGAAGGAATAAAAATAGAACGCTGAAATTTGGTACTAAGCTTAGTCTTTATTTATGTAGTCGCCTCCCAGAGTTATACATGTTTGCCATCTGTGTATGACCTTGAAAAGACCTTGAGAATAGAGGACTTTCTCTATGTCAGAAAACCAGCCCTCAACCGCTTCTTTGACCTCATCATCACTTTCTTTACCCCAAAATTTTATCACAGCATAGCATGGGTAATCAGTTCCATATACGGCATGCATCTCCATTTTAAAAATCCTGTAGTTGCTTGCCTTGCAAGAACAAATACTGCATTACTGCCCTGCGCTCAATTTTCTCAATTTTTATGTTGAAACTGGAGAACAACATATCCCCATTCACTTACAGTGCGCTGGTGGTAAAACCAGTAATCTGAAATTTCCCAAAATTTGCAAGCATTCTAGGATGATGATCGTTGGCTTTCACCCCAAGTTTCAGCTTTCTACCTTTATTCCTTCGTGGTCAGGTAAAAAAAAACTTTTGGTATGCCCCTCGTATAACTAGTCTATAAAAACATATTCGCATTCGGCTGACGTTCAGCACATTCGACGAAGAGAGACATTGTGTCCCGACGCGGGGGAATCAGCCACTCGTCAAATTTTGGGTATTTTGTGGAGTTATTGGTATCATCTTAAATCGTGTTCATTTGCTTTTTCTTTTTTGTTCAAAGAATATCCATTTAACTCGAATCACTTGGTTTCAGTGGTAAAATTAGCAAGAAAAGGGTCGCCAAAGTTTGATGACTTCCAAAGCTAAAGAGTCATTGGAAACTGAAAATGCACAGTACATTTTGTGTGCCTTTATTCAACGTTTTACAGAAAAATCAACACACTAATGTGTTTTTAAATGGAGATAAAAAGTGCGAAGCCAAAAAACAAGAATTTGATAAAAATTGCCAAATCGTCAGAAACATGTCGATATCTTTGATTTCCTTATTTTGACGAGCGCCTGATTCCATCGTGTCCTGACACAATTAATACTGGTCTTGACAAAAGTTGGCAAAAAAGGATTGTCTTTAGAACTTGAAAACGGAAATAGAAAAAGGAAGGGGTGTAACAGTAACAGCAATCAAAATGTACTGTCTGATAAGTAGCTTAGTAATATTCATTACGTTACGATTAATTTTGTCCACAAAAAAAATGTTTCGGGCCTTGCCCCATTTTATCAGCGTCCCAGTTCTCCCCACCCTCCCCTAGACCGTTAAGGGGGAAGGGGCGGGGGGGGGGGGGGCTGCAACCCAAAAGTCCTGGTTCGGCTTAAAAAAAGGTATGGGTTTTGAGTTTTTAGTTTTAATAAGAGATTTACGGCACTTCCAACACTATAAGTTCATATAAGTGCCGGGATTTTGAGTTGTAGTACAAGGTATTTTTAGCTTCTTCAGCCTCTCTTACAAATATTCCATAGCATTAGAACCCTCTAAAGCCTTATTTCTTCCCACACCGGGTATGTTTGTCACCAACATTTCCTCATAGATTTATAAAGTCAAATACATTTTATTTCTATTTTTTTCGCCCCTTTTCTCAAAACGCCGTTGTCCAATAGGTTTTTTTATGTCCACCATTTTTCATCCAATCTTCATGAAATTTTCACAGAATGAAAACAAGATGTACAGATCTCTAATACTAAAATTATGTTTGTTGAATTTTTATTTATTTTATTTTTTTATATGGAATAGATTAATTTTGTTGGTGGTGTCTTGAGTTTGGATTTTCACGGATTTTTGCAAACTTGAATAACTACCTCAGGAAAAAAATTCATTAAAAAATTATCTAATTCGTTCAGGAAACGCTCAACAGATAAATTTGTGGATCTAACGTTTGCTAACATGTATGCCAAAAATCTATATATTTATATGAAAAATAAGTGTGATATTCATTACGTAACACATGTCAATAAAATCCAATATGGCCGCCATAGCCATGGAAACGAAACTTTTTTTTTCAAATTTGATTGCGGATTTTAAGACTCCTTACTGTGCTTGTTATAAGTGTGAAACTTGGAAAAATGTAACCCTCTAATAAAAAGCGAGATAGCCTTCTGGTGTAGCTAATGCCCCTCCCTGTAAGTTATTATAATTATTATTACTGTGGCGACCGACAGTGGTGTGGTTGTAAACTGTTCTGGGTTTATGTAATATTGTGTTATATTTATGTTTGTATTTATACATGTATTTATGTTCGTATTTATAATTATATATTTATGTATGTGTATTACGTATGTTTGCCATTGTAAAACAAAGTGCCCTTCTGGGACAAATAAAAGTGTAATTCATTTTTCTTTTTTTTTAAACCTGTGTCCTTTCGTCATTCAGCGTTGTCATTATCACGCTGATACTGTAAACGACCAGTGTCACGACGCGGTGAAATCAGGCTCTCGTCAATGTTTGGGCATATATAGAGTTATTGGTATCATCTTAAAGCTTGTTCATAATTTGTCTTGCTTTGGATTTAAAAAATATCCATTTATCTTGAATAGAAGTCGAGATATTTGAGAATGAAGGAGGTGGGGGTCTCCTGGTTTTAGAGGTAACATAAGTGAGAAAATGGCCTCCAAAGATGAGTTATTTTCTTATCTTGAGAGTTTGTGAAAAGTGAAAATCTACAATTTTTGTGCTTTTAATCAACTTTAAAAAAAACACACACACAGAAATGTTTTCTTTAATGGGCAAGAACAGTGTCAAGCCAAAAAACGAAAATTCTATTAAAGTTGACAAACCAGCAGAAAAAAAATGCCGGTTTCTTCACTTTAACTATTTTGACGAGCGTCTGTTTTCCCCCCTCTGCCACCTGGTCGGTGTCGCCCACTATTGTGGGTGGGAGTTGGGGGGTTTTCTTTTTTTTTTTTTT
>NW_004797393.1:126629-139129 GCF_000002075.1 Aplysia californica
GGTGGGGGGGAGGGTTTGGAAGCCTGTCAGGGCCAACCCGGGCAGTGAGGGATACACGTATCTTCCCAGCAGAAAAACCCAAGATAGGGCCTACCCGATAGAAATGTTTCCCCACTCAGAAATGGAACCCAGGTGTCCTGTGTGTGACAGTGAAGCTCTTAACCACTACACCCCAGATGCCGGTCAGTCCTTGGAGAATAGAATAGTGCTGAGATGTTTTTGTTTTTTTTTTAAACCTGTAAGTCATCAAATTTTGGCGGAGATTTTCTCTCTCATTTTATCTCTGAAACCAGGTGACCCCCACCTCCTTCAGCCTCGAATATCTCGACTTCTGTGGTAGATAGATGGATTTTTTTTCCATCAAAAGTATGACAAATTAACAAGATTTAAGGTGATACCAATAACTCCATATGCCCCAAAATTGACGAGCGCCTGATTCCACCACGTCGTGACACACAATATGTTTTCATTGCGGCGTCAGTGGCCTTGTGGTTAGGCTCTCAGATTTGTAACCATTAGGTTGTGGGTTCAAATCCCCTCAAAGGGCCCGATGTAGTGTCTTTGGGAAAGGCACTTTACGTGAATTTCCATGACTTCACTCAGGTGGAAATAGGTAGGCTACCCGTCTATAGACAGAGGAAGATCTTGTGACTTTGTTAGTGTTTGAGCGAGTGAAATCAGCAGCTTGCAACCCGGGTTGCTGAGAATGTTTCTGAGTGTTCTAGCGTTTGCTGGGGTAATAATCTGTCCCTGCAGTTTTGTGCAAAAAAAAATTCTGAAATTATGCAAACTGAGCCCAAAAATGTGAAAATATGCGATTCTGTTAATTTTAACAAAGAATGGTAAAGAAAAATAATAATAATAATGCAACTATTATTATCAATGCAATTATTACTATTCCAATCCTGATCTGTTTGTGGTGATGTGAAGCTGTTACTTTGCTGGTGTTCGTCTTTGATTTCGACTCAGTTAAATGAGAACTAGCAGTCGAGTGGTTGGAGGCTGTCACTTGTACTTGTAGGTCCAGCTTCTTCTTCTTTTTCCCTCTGACGGTTCTGTCTATCTGTCTTGCCTTTTTTCTAGAACCCAACCATTACTGCTATTTTGTCAATGCATTATTCTTTCTGAAGAAAAAAACCCAAAACATAATCTCAGTTCTAAATAATGGTTATTCTGCCTTTGTGTTTGTATCAGTTTTTAGCTGACAAGCTGCTCCCTTAGAATTACAAAGATCTATCTGCTCGGTAACTAGATGTAGTTTTGAGAAATTTGACGTAAGAACATTTATTTTGAGTTTCACAAAATGTCAGGCTTTTACGAATGCAATTCTTTGAATATCTTGATTATTGACTCCGTATAATCTTACAATTTTGATAAAGCAGAATCAGATAGAACATTATGTTTTCTGACCTCATGGTCTTTGTAACTCAAAGCGGCCAAAAATGTCAGAAATTTGTAATTCTGAAGTAGCGAATGTAACGTTCCGACTGTTGTCTCATTCTGAAGGTGTTCACCACGGGTACAGACTGCTGGACTGGGGGAGCGAGGTCTACCCAAACTTGACAGAATCCAACCGACCCATGGAGTGTGTGCACCACCAACAACAACAACAGCAAAAACTACAACAACAACAACAACTAAAACACCACCACCACCACCACCAACAACAACAACAGCAACAACTACAACAACAACAACAACTAAAACACCAACAACAACAGCAACAACAACAACAACAAAAACACCACCACCACCAACAACAACAACAACAACAGCAATAACAACAACAACAACAACAACAACAACAACAGCAGCAACAACAACGCCACCACCACACCACCAACAACAGCAACACTTCATGGCCATCATTGTGCAGTCAATGCTGCTTTCCTTTCCTCACACAAACTCCAACATGGTGGCTCTCGTGGCCTAGAGGTTAAGGTGTTGGCCTCTCATTCAAAGGTTCCAGGTTCGAATCCGGGTAGCGACCGAAAACTTTTCTTCTCTAAAATTATCTCCTTTCACCTACTTTCCTGCCCCCTGCGTGTGGGGAATGGTGAAGTGCGTTCCACAAGTTTGAGCGACTCACCAGGAAGCCGTTTTTAGTTTTAATAGAGGTTTTACGGCGCTCGCAACTGCATAAGGTCATAGGGAGCGCCAAGGGGTGGATGTCAACAGAGAAGTCATTACAAGGAATCAGACTTACTCTGCTCACCTCTCTAGCTTCAACAGCACAAGGTCTGCTTCGACTATCAAGGCACCCCGGAAATAGCGGGTCACAAGAGTCTGACAAACATACAAAAGAAGTAGACGAAAAATGACGATAGTAAGAATTAGGAAAGAAAAGGCAGCAGTTCCCTGTTGCAGTTCAAGCACAGTTGATGAAGCAGCCCATTTACAATTACAATTCTACTGTGCATAAGAACATGGTTAATATCCCCCCCTTTGGGAATGGCCTAAAGACACTTCAGTCAGTAGCACCGCCCCGGGGGGTGGGTGATGATTACGATTACGATTATGATTATGATTATGATTATGATTATAATTATTATTATTATTATTATTATTATTATTATTATTATTATTATTATTATTATTATTGATTAGCAGATAGATAGTTTAATATATAGCCAGCAGGAAGGGGAGTAGCATTTCAGCTTTTAGGTCAATTTGACGTCCGGGGGTTCCAAAGGTGTGTCATTTTGGATTTAAGAACTAATTGTTGCTGTGACGTGTAGGTTATAAACTCGATCTGAACGGGCAACCAATCCAAATTGTAATGAATGGTTTTCCTTGTCCTTCTAGGAATATTTCCTCTCAATCTGGTGTCTAGTCTGGGAGACCCAGGTGCTCCACCCTTGGCATGACCTACTTAAAGCATTTGAGACCTACTTGCCTATATTAGAGCATTTGAGACCTCCTTGCTTATATTAGAGCATTTGAGACCTACTTGCATGTATTAGAGCATTTAAGACCGACTTGCTTATATTAGAGCATTTGAGACCTACTTGCTTATATTAGAGCATTTGAGACCTACTTGCTTATATTAGAGCATTTGAGGCCTACTTGCATGTATTAGAGCATTTGAGACCTCCTTGCATAATACTATATTACAGCATTTAACTTCTATTAAAATGGAATCAGCAGTTAAAATGAGAGTTGAAAGTGAGACCCTAACACTATTTCTCTGATTTTGGGCAAGACAAATATAGGCCTAGATCTACTCTAAACCTACTTTTGAAAAATTGAAAACGCAGGTTTCAAACTGAGACTAAAATAGACCTATATGTGAGGCATCGTGGTGGAATCAGGCTCTCGTCAACTTTTGAGCATGTAGAGTTATTTGTATCGTCTTAAAGCTTGTTCACTTGCCTTTATTAGGATGAAAAAATATCAATTTATCTTGAATACAAGTCGAGATATTTGCAAATGAAAGTGGTGATGGTCACCTGTTTTCAGAGGTAAAATTAATGAGAAAATGGGCCGCCAAAGATTAGTTATTTCCTTAGCTTAAGAGTCTGTGGTAACTGAAAATTTACATTTTTTGTGCCTTTGATCAACTTTTCTCAGAAAAATCCACAGAAATGAGTTCTTTAATGGGCATGAAAGGTGTTGAGCCCAAAAAAAAAATTGAAAAAAAATTCACAAACCTGCTGAAAAATGCAAGTTTCTTCACTTTGATTATTTTGACGAGAGCCTGATTCCACCACGCTGACTCACTTATAGATCTGCACGTACGAATTAACAAGCTAACAAACAAAATATTTTAACATTATATAAGACACATGTTTGACTCTAACAAGAATGTGAACTACTATGCATTTTTAATAGTTTTATTTTTGCCATGGTTTTGCCATCATAGTTTGTTTACACAGTATCTGTATTTGTTTGAATTTTTGAACGTGGAGTCATTTGGAATGTAATATTTGTTTACCTTGTGTACTTAAATGTCTTGTCCAAGACTAAGCTTTACATTTACCTTGATTACTGGCTTTGTATGTTGTGCTCTTGACAAGAAATAAACTGTTGGAAAAAACCAATATCACAAGCTGTATTGTTTTCCTCTGGTGCAATCTTTGTTTAGTAGTAGATCTAGTAGTATAGAGTTTTACGGCGCTCGCAACTGCTAAGGTCATATGAGCGCAATCTTTGTTTAGTAGTAGATCTAGTAGTATAGGGTTTTACGGCGCTCGCAACTGCTAAGGTCATATGAGCGCAATCTTTGTTTAGTAGTAGATCTAGTAGTATAGGGTTTTACGGCGCTCGCAACTGCTAAGGTCATATGAGCGCAATCTTTGTTTAGTAGTAGATCTAGTAGTATAGGGTTTTACGGCGCTCGCAACTGCTAAGGTCATATGAGCGCAATCTTTGTTTAGTAGTAGATCTAGTAGTATAGGGTTTTACGGCGCTCGCAACTGCTAAGGTCATATGAGCACAATCTTTGTTTAGTAGTAGATCTAGTAGTATAGGGTTTTACGGCGCTCGCAACTGCTAAGGTCATATGAGCGCAATCTTTGTTTAATGAGACGTGATATGGGATTCTGTTACAACGGAATGTCGTGATAGATATGTCGCTACTGCAGAATTACAAAGTTCTGTCTTACCATTTGGGCCGCTTTGTGTCACTAAGACCATGAGACCAAATATCTTATCTGCTCTATCAAAATTGTGAGGCAGCGTGGTGGAATCAGGCTCTCGTCAATTTTTGGGCATGTAGAGTTATTGGTATCATCTTAAAGCTTGTTCACTTGTCTTTTTTTGGGTGGAAAAAATATCATTTTATCTTGAATACAAGTCGAGATATTTGCGAAAGAAGGAGGTGGGGGGCACCTGCTTTCAGAGGTAAAATTAGTGAGAAAATGGCAGCCAAAACTTACTTATTTTCTCATCTTAAGAGTCGGTGGTTACAGAAAATTTACATGTTGTGTACTTTTAATCAATGTTTTTCAGAAAAATCCTCACAGAAATTAGTTCTTTAATGGGCATGAAAGGTGTTGAGCCAAAGAACAAAAATTTGATAAAAATTCACAAACCTGTGGAAAAATGCAAGTTTCTTCACTTTGATTATTTTGACGAGAGCCTGATTCCACCACGCTGCCCCACAATAATGTAAGATTATTCGGGGTCGTTTTCAAGATATTCAAAGAACTGCATTCCAAAAAGCTTGACATAATATCATTGGAAAAACTCAAACATTTTGTTCGTAACTACATGTATTTACCAAGCAGGGTGTTGACTGCTTTCAGCTTCTTGCTTTACGATTTGTTGCAGCTTTATACTCACTCAGCCATACGAAAACAGTAAAGGGAATATGAGCTTTTGAGATGACCACCATCCGTGGTGTAAGAGTTAAACGCTTTGCTTTGCGTATGATATATAAATATGTGTGTGTGTGTATATATATATATATATATATATATATATATATATATATATATATATATATATATATATATATATATATATACTATCATCATCATCATCCGGTGCCTTGCCGACTGGCGTGGACGATCATGGACCTCCACTTCACTCTGTCTTGCGTTGCAGCAATGGTGTCTGTTGTTCTTGCTGCTCCTAGCCATGTTGTCATCTTGTCGAGTATCTTTTCCCTCTGTCTTCAACCAAGACTTCTTCATTTGTTTTTCTAGCTCTCCATGGGATACGTAGCATGCGTCTTATGAACCACAACTCTGTCGCCACAATTGTTTTTTCCAGCTGTTTATTGATTGTCCACGCTTCGCACCAGTATAATAGGATTGGCTCAATGTAACTTTTCAGTACTCTTTTTCTCGTTTCCAGTGACAGATTGATGTTTGTTAGTATCTGTTTCATCTTGTGGAAGCTTGCTTTTGCTTGGTAAATGCGGCTTTTAATTTCGGTGTGGCATCTACCATCTGATGATATAATGGTCCCCAAATATTTAAAATGTTGTGCTTGCTTGAGGGTGGTATCATTGATTTTGATATTGCATGTTGTCACTCTCTTGTACGATGACATTTAATAGATTATGCAGATGACACAGTCCTAATAGCAGAAGATGAAGAACACCTGCAGAGTCTATAAAATGTCATCGTACAAAAGAGGGGCAACATAGGCTTAAGCCTAAACATAAAAAACCGAAACAATTGTTATAAGCAGAAAAACTTCAACCCCAACATGCAATATCAAAATCATTGATACCACCCTCAAGCAAAGATATACTATATATAGCACAAAAGAAGCGACCGTTACATATAAGTGAGACCCAGGCTGGAGGGTGTTTATTGTTTTTGCTGACCTATGATCTATGTGCAGGTTGTGGTTTGGCTTTGTTCTTTAAATGCTGCCGTACTTGGTTTGTACAGTCATGTTACACGTTCACTCACATGGTGGTGGTGGTGGTGTGTGTGTGTGTGTGTGTGTGTGTGTGTGTGTGTGTGTGTGTGTGTGTGTGTGTGTGTGTGTGTGTGTGTGTGTGTGTGTGCGTGGCGTTTGTCTGTGTGGCGTGTGTGTGTAAAGTTACCTGGTGGTCCTACTGGGTCTTGTGTTAAGGATGGAAAAGAAAAATTCAATCAACAACAGTATACATAATAATATAGCATTTGTATAGCGCTTTACAATCATATTATCCCCAGCACAGACCTGATAGCATTCTGAAACAATCTCAACTTCCTGGGAAGCATACAGTGCAAGCTAACATTTATAGGTGCTGAAACACTTACATACTGACTTTCGCTGTCTTTGGCTGGGTACCCATTCCCACCTGGGTGAAATGAGAAAAATACGACGTGCCTGAGGCTTGAACCCCCGAACTCGCAACCTCATGATTACAAGAGCGCTATAACAGCTATTTTAGTTTTAGCAGATACTTACACAGGTTTCCACTGCCTTGCTGGTTTATAGTATCATTGTCAGGACCGGAGAAAAGAGGATCCTGACTCCAGGCTGCTCCTGTCATAGATACAGTCACCACCACCAGCACACACCCAATGTGGCGAAACGCCAAGGTCTAATCGTAATAATAATAATAATAATGGATTGCATTGATATAGCGCATATCCACTTATGCAATGCTCTATGCGCCCCGTGTCGTTGTTATTATATACCTATTGTTTCACCTTCGGTCATAATAATAATAAATAATAATAATAAATTACACTTTTATTTGTCCCAGAAGGGCACTTTGTTTTACAAAGGCAAACATACATACATAAATACATAATCATAAATACGTACATACATAAATACATACATGCATAAATACATACATAAATACACACTATTACACAAAATACAGAACAGTTTACAAACAATGCCACTGTCGGTCGCCACTGTGCAGCGCCCTGTAATTTGAGCTAGGGTTGTCGTGTCTTGCTCAAGGACACACTCCAGTGACCACCCATCTGATCCCCGTGTCACCGACACTTGCTTGACATTGCTTGAGTCAAAACTCACTACTCATTTAGCCACTGGCTGAAAACTGCATTATTGTATTACAATTATGTCCTAACTATTAAGTGTTGTAAAAGGAAAGGGTCGAAATGTTCAAAACAATATGTGTGTCACGACACGGTAGAAGCAGGTGCTCGTCAATTTTGGGTCATGTACAGTTATTGGTATCATCTAAAAGCTTGTTCATTTAAATTATTTTCAATTTTTAAAAAAAAACATCTATCGGGAATAGAAGTCGAGATATTTGCGATTGAAGATGGTGGGGTAACCTGACTTCAGTTTCAGAAGTAGTATTAGCAAGAAAATGGCTGGCAACTTTCGGCAATTTCTGTGGCAAGAGAGTCCTTGAAAACAGAAAAAGTACATATTTTGTGCCCTTATTCAACGTTTTTCAGTCAAATTCACACGGAAATGTGTTTTATATGGCCATAAAAGGTGTTGAGCCAAAAAACAAAAATTCGATAAAAATTACCAAACTAGCGGAAAAATACCCCTTTCTTTGGTTTCAATAATTCATTATTTTGATAAGCGCCTGGGGTCACCACGACGCCTCACATATAATATTAAAAGGAAAAGAAGGAAAGCCAGCTGTTGCTTTCCTTTGAGACAGACTTTGTTGACATGGGCACTGGCAAAAAATATTCTTGTACAAAGTACATGTATTATATTGACCGCATCGAAGTCATAGTTTCTGAAAGCTAAAAAAAAACCTAAAACAAAACAAAACAAACAAACAAACAAACGTTTTCAAAATAGTGTAACACGTACTACACGTACTATGACATGACGTCATTTTATTGCTGACCCCGGATTTAATGTAACAGGTGATAAAAAAGAAATAACAGTTTAACGGCTAAATTTTGTACGTTTATGAAAGAAAAGACAGGAAGAAAAAAACTGATCAGCAATAAAAACCATGACGCCCTGCACTAAAAATATTCTATTTACTTTTAACTACTTAATAAAACGGTCGAGTATTAGGTAGAGAGAAATCTGTATGAAGAAGGAAGACGGGCTGATGTAGCAGTTACGAGATGAGTAAAAAAAACCAACAACCACAATTTGATGTTTTGCAATCAGGTTTGATATCTCCTTCTCTCCATATATCGGCATGCGCGTCGAAAAGTAATCGTTTAGAACCAGAAGTAATCGTCGGTGGAGCAAAAACCCATACTCTGTAGTTACTTTATTGTTGAGGCCAAAACCGGCTGACACAATGGCACTCTGCACATGCTTGTGAGCATTCCAGTCCGTGTTTCCAACAGGAGCAGCGTCGAGTGTCACAGTTCTCCTTGCAGGTGCATCGCACATTTTTCAGAAGATCTGGTGGTGCTGTCGACAAGGTGGTCATGATGGGAACATAATCTCCATCCTCATATTTCCATCCCCATTCTTCGGGATTCATCATCATCCGGTGCCTTGCCGACTGGCGTGGGCGATCATGGACCTCCACTTCACTCAGTCTTGCGTTGCAGCATTGGTGTCTGTTGTTCTTGCTACTCCTAGCCATGTTGTCATCTTCTCCAGTATCTTTTCCCTCTGTCTGCCTCTGCCTCTTTTTCCATCAAACTTGCCTGTTGTTACAATATTCTCCAATGCTTCTTTCCGCAATGTGTGTCAGAAGAAATTTGCCTGTCGCTTTGTTATATTCGCCGCAAGCTGTTTTCTACAATTAATTCTTCGGGGTTAAGCGTATCATATCTCATCCACTGCTGCCCCTGAAGATACACTCTTAGGCTATGATACTTAGCTGCATCTGATGTCGGAGGGAGTGAACGCGCCTGTATAAATGTTGTGCCTGTTGCAACTTTCGTGCAGAAGATACGATGGCGTAGTTCATCAAGACTTTTTTTCTGGTTTTCCATTGTACAGAAGCACAAGGGCTTTCTTGCCTGAAACAGCAACACATTGGGCTGATTTGTTGGTCATAAAACCTGTACTTAAGCCTCTAAGAGCATCATTTCGTCGGAACTTTTTCAAAGCAGTGCCCTTCCAGATACCGAATGGTCTTGAGGTGGTGTCACAGCCAGTAACGGAATTGAGAAAGAGCTGAGAATGTCTAAATGCTTCCAGTTGAATAATTGATTGTTTAACATCCCATTGCTTCATTTTTTAAGCTGGGATGTTTTTGTCAGAGTTGAAATAGATGTTGTTGGCATGTTCATCAGCATAATGTGCTAACAAAACGAGAAGATCTATATCTTCTCCTATTACAGCGGTATATTCGTGCTGCGCACACTCGATTGCTGTTTGGACAATCTTGAGGTCAGCATCACATTTGCTATAAATGACAATGTGTCCTCTGTCTTCAAGCACTGACTTGAGGGCATTGAAAAAACGTTGCTTGTTTTCTTTGTTGACAAGAAAGAGACCCTTTGAAGATTGGAGAACCATGTCTTATTTAAAATGAACAGCTTGTCCTGTAATTTCTTTGGCTCTTCTGAGCCATGTCATATCTCTAGTTGACGGTGCAGACAAATATCCATCAAAAACAATGGTTGCGTTTGGATAATTCCTGCTGACATAAGAAGTATATTATGTCTCGATAATACAAGTGAAGGTGCTCCCTCGTAGCCAGGAAATGCGCTGCAGTAAATACGAACTGCATGCTAGCTGGTGATGACAAATCAGGCGTAACCATTATCCTTGATTTCCAAAGTTCTTCTGACAGAGCTGATTTGTTGGATTGATGAAGGATATCTGCAGATTCAAACAAAGACGAGGGGTAGCTGCAAAGTTCGTGTTTAAAAAGATTTAAAATCTCTGTTTTGTTTTCAGATTTTGAAGTTGCAGCTGTCACTAATCTCTGACACAACAACTGAGAGTCAATAGTCACAGAGTCGTGGTTACTCTATAGATCTGTTTCTGCAGTCATTACAACAACCTTGTATTTTTCTTCAAGGACAATTCTGAGACTGATCCACCTTCCATTTTGCTGAGAATAGTTTGACCAACTTCTTGTGCTCTGTCAACGTTGACAGTTGCTTCTGCAACCAGACCCGTAACGATATTTCTCAGACTAGCGTCTTCAGCCAACAGATTTCTCTCATGAAGAAACTTGGTAACAGCCATCATATCCAGCGCATCCTTTTCTAAACTAAAAGGACTCAGTTCTTTGTGCTGTTTCTTGAGAGACGAAACGTGTCTGTCACTTCTTGTATGGCGTTATTTAGTTCTGCGCAAGCTGGCATTGACAGAAGCCATGTCGCTCTCTGTGATTCGCCGATTCCCCTGACTCTTGTCAGTCCCCGGTTGATTTAACACTTCGCATTAATATTTGCTCAATGGCTAAATCTGAAGAGAGTCCTGCCCAAAAGCGATCACCTCACCGAATTACGTGATGGCCGTCCAAAAAGCTCTTATAGATATGAGGGTGAGTCGCTTTTGGCCTGTGCAAGTATGCTGATTTTGTGCATAAATGGTGTCCTGCCGCAGCTAGATGGGGTAACATTTTGTGAACAGTAGAAAGATGTAAAAGCCAGTTGCTCGATCTCTCTGCTTTTAGGAACATCTTTAAGATATCAACCATCGCCATATATTGAAGATACAGTTTGCTCGTTCTACTGACTTGCGTGATCTTGATCTTCGACTTTCCTTGCCAAACCAAGAGGAAGTTCATTGTCCTTCAGGTCATTGACAAACAACTCGCTTGCCACAACTTGTTCGTAAAGTTAATAAAACCTCTTAGTCTTCTTTCGATGCCGGTGAATGAGATGTTGCACGATCGACTTTTTCAAAAACACCTGGTTGAGAGTAATGTTCACTTGAAGCTTCACGGCTGGACTGAAGATCTTCGACTTCTGTTGTTTCATCTTCATTAATCTGAACTGTGCGTGCTTGATATTCCGGAAGCGAAACGTCTAAAGTCTTTGAAAGAAGTAGTGCATCACTCAGTGCGGCATCCACAATAAAATGGCCACGAACTGCGCGCGTCACAGCCTTTCCTTGTTACATGGCACTGAGAGCATTGAGGGCATAGATGAAGACAGTATGTCATGAAGTCCTCACGTCCCTTCCATAAGATGCCCAATGCTTGCGCGATAGCTCATTTCCATATTATGAAATGGTCCTAAACGCAGCAAAATTGTGCGGAGTTTTCTGGTTTCAGGCTCACCTTCAATGACCTTCAACGCTTTCCACCACAAAGGTTGGCCAAATGTTATAATTGGTGTTTTGTTGAGTTATTTTGCCTCTTTGGAGATAAACATCAATGTTGAATAAATGCAAGTAGTGGCAATTGGGTTCATGTCAATCATACGGACAAATACGACAGATGACCAGGGGCGAAGGCTGACTTGTTTGACAGGGTAATCAAAGTGAAATGGGACCAGATAGGGCCTGGAGATATCACACTCACACAAGTCACAAGAATCTTACTGGCACTGGAGGCGGCAACTCTGAGTTGTGAATTATGAATGAAAACAAATCCTTAATTCATGTTATATGCTTGTTCAACCGCTAAAATAATCGGAAAAGTATTTCATTAAATATTTATTCTAACTAACCTTAAATTTAACTTTAGATTTGAACACACGAACACCAAGGAAAGAAGCACAGATGTCAGCACTACAATGGCATGTTATACCAGACAGCCGAAACACTTTGGTAGAGCACGACAATTATTAATTTTTTATTTCACATTTGGCTGTTTTTTTGTCTAGCTTTTCGCGGCCAGGAGCCGCTGTCATAATCGAGGTCACGACCTGATTATAGGACGTTAAAAAGTCGAGGAAAAAAACCCAAGCACTTGCAGTGTAGTAGCTGGAGTCAAAGGATTATTAGGAGTTAGTTCCCCTCACATCTGTGAGGTAGACTCGACCAGTGTAATAGTTCGCTTAGATAATCAGCGCGTCTGGGTGCTTATAACTGTGGCACGAAAGGGGTGAACAGGGTATATGCGACAATGAAACAGTTCTGACTGCTATGCACATGTTCCCTTCAACTATATTGGTTGACTCTCCCAGCCTCACTTTAAGCTTACCTAATCAAAGCTTGTGGCTGCTTATGGAGTGGCCCGATAGGAGCGAACAGGCTATTTCTGTGGCAATGAAACGGTTTTGAAGGTTAGG
>NW_004797393.1:144129-146034 GCF_000002075.1 Aplysia californica
AATGCGTAGTGGCCTATAATTATAATACCTGTGGCCTATAATTATAATACTTAATGGCCTATAATTATAACACGTGGTGGCCTATAATTATAACACGTAGTGGCCTGGCCTAAGCCTTCTATGTTCTGGCACAGGGTGAGAAAGTAGGTTTGTGCAAACGAGTCCAGTATTTTGGACCCGAGTCCGAGTCCGAAGAGATTAATAATGAACTACAGCCGAACTTGCTTTAACGGCCACCTGTATAAGACAATCACTTCGACAAATAGCCTAACAACTTCCCATTTTGTCTCTTGTTTGTTTTAGTAGCGGTTTTACGTCGCTCGCAACTACATAATAAGGTCATATGAGCGCCAAGGGATGGATGTCAACAGAAAAGTCCACACAGGGAATCAGGCTTACTCTGTTCACCTCTCTAGCCTCAACAGCACAAAGTCTGTTTCGACTATCAAGGCACCCCGGAACCGGAAATAGCGGTTCACAAGAGTGTGACAGAAAGAAGTAGAGAAAAAAGGACGATTGTAAGGATTAGGAAAGAAAAAGCAGCAGTTGCACGTTGCAGTTCAGGCACAGTTACTCGTATGAGCATAACATTGATGAATCAGCCCATTTACAATTCTACTATCCAAAAGAACAGGTTCATACCCCCTCCCCCTCTTTGGGAATGGCCTAAAGACACTTCAGTCAGTAGCACCGCCTCAGGGGCAAGTCCGAGTCCGAGGAATAAAGAACTACATTTTTTACGCTGCTCCAACGGCCACCCTCAGAGGCGACGGTGGTCTAGTGGTTAGACAGGCGAACTCGTAATCGTCAGATTGCGGGTCGGGGGTTCGAACGTCAGCTCGATCCGACGTTGTGTCCTTGGGAAAGGCACTTAGCACGAAGTTACCACTTGGCTCTGTCCTTTCGGAGACGGACGTTAAACTCGGAGGCCCCGCCTCTTAAATAACCTAATAGTGTTGGTTGATAGGGGCGTTAAACCCATACCATTTCACCCTTTTTCAACGGCCACCCGTATAAGACAATCACGTGTACAAAGGCACTTCCCATTTTGCCTCTTCTGTTGTTGTTTTTTTCCACACTATACTGTCACTGGAGGGTGCAATGGCGGAGCAGTTAGTGCGCTCGTCTCCGAAGCGGAAAGTCCGAGTTCGAGCCTCGGTTCGGACACGGATTTTTTTCGCCTCCTCCTGCCCACCCAGCAGTATTGGGTACCTGACTTCGAGTTGGGGAAGTAAATGCAGCGAGGAAAGAAACTGGCCACCCTACCATAATATACCGAAGGCCCGAGAAGTTGTCTCACTAATAAGGCAATCCCCAATGTCCGGATCGGATGCGGGAGCAACTTTACTTTTTTTATAATGACACTGAGGAAGACGTCCACTTGTCTAAGACAATCACATTTCTCATCTGGGGCTCTCGTGGTCTAGAGATTAAGGTGTTCGCCTCTCATTCAGGAGGTCTCGGGTTCGAATCCGTGTAGCGACGAAAAAATGTTCTCCTCTAAAATTGTCTCCGTTCCTATCCTTCCCTGCTCTCTAGCAATGTTCTGTTTTAGCCTCTCTTTTCTACCCCAACTCCCTCACCTCGTTTGCCCCCTCCTCTGGCCTCCTGACTCTTTCTGCAGCCTTTCTACTGTTACTCCTTCGCTTCTTCTTCAGCCACACCCCTGATCTCCTGGTAGGAAAGATCTACACCTAGCCTTCTCGGACAAGGGCGAAAAATCTCGGCGGTCCCGTGTGTAAGTTGCTCACATTAAAGATCCCTTAATTGGTGGTCCAAAATCGAAAAGAGTAGACTTCGGCTGCCACCTTTGCAGAATTTAAAATGTGTTGCAAAAGATGTTGTGTGTGTGTGTGTGTGTGTGTGTGTGTGTGTGTGTGTGTGTGTGTGTGTGTGTGTGTGTAA
>NW_004797393.1:147237-149221 GCF_000002075.1 Aplysia californica
AGAGATAGATAGACAGACAGACAGACAGACAGACAGACAGACAGACAGACAGACAGACAGACAGACAGACAGACAGAGACAGAGAGCGACAGACAAGAGAGAACATAAAAAAGAATCCGTCAAAATACAATTTCCAAGAAAAATACACTTCCTTATCTTTGTATTCATGATCTGTCTGGATCACCTGAACCGTGTCGCTATTTCGTTGTTGCAAAATTTCATTTCGGCCTAGTGGCAACAAAGCTGGTAAGGGGGCTCTCGTGGTCTGTAGGATAAGGTATTTCGCCTCTCATTCAAAGGTTTCGGGTTCGAATCCGGGTAGCGACGGGAAAAGTTTTACCTCTACAATTGTCTCCTTCACCTCCTTTCCTGCTCTTTAGCAATGTTCTGTCGTCTGTTTTCGTCTCCACTTTCTGCCCCCACCCCCTCACCTCCTTTGCCACGCGCGCTCATATGACCTTATGCAGTTGCGAGCGTCGTAAAACACTTACAGCACATACGCTTAAGTTGGTAACAATCGAGGGTACCGGAACTAATGCTTTGGTAGCAATGAACAACGAGGTGGGGTTATCTGTAACAATAATAGATAGCATTTGTGTAGCGCAAATCCCCACTCAACAGCAAACTCTATGTGTTTCACAATCTATAGGCCTACAAGTACCCCAGCAGACCTGAGAGCATTCTGAAACAACCTCAACTTCCTGGGAAGCATACAGTGCAAGCGGTTCTTTATAGGCGCTAAAACACTAACATACTGGCAAGATCTTTTGCTGCCTATGGCCGGGTACCAATTTCCACTTCGGTGAGGAAAATTCGTGTAAGGTAGGGCTGGGCAATGAGTCGCTTTAGCAAATTCAGGATAATATATTATGTCAGTGCCCTTCTTCGGTAAATAATATGTTATGAACCGAGTTGGTAAATGGGTTAGAACCACTTCGGGTTAGCATCACATCAACAAATGGGTGAACCCACTTCGGCAGACGGGTCCGGAAAGAGAGTTAAGAGTCTGAATTCGGATAATGACTTATTGAGGATTATCCGATTATCCCGGTATTTTTCCGGATTTTTGCCCATCTCTAGTGTAAAGTGCCTTTCCCAAGGACACAACGTCGGGCCCGAGGCTCGAACCCCCGAACCTGCAACCTCACCATCGGCGAATAAAGCATTATCCGTGCACTCGAACTTAACGCTATGTCTTTGTTATTACATGTATTGTAGATGTAGAGTGCCCAATCAAGATCCTGATTCATAGTGCTGGGCATTGACTTATTTTTTCCTTAACTGGATATCCAGTTTAACTTGACCTACTTGGAAATGCATGTAACTGGATATCATAACTGGATCGACACGGATTTCAGATCTTCTCAGCGACATAACATTAATGCAAGACCCAAACGTGTTTTCTACTTAATAAATTGCTGCTGATTGATTTAGATACACGCATTCCCCATTTCAAGAGTAGGTTTAGCTTTGGGGAATCCCCGATTAGTCTGAAATAATGTTAGCTCTTCCATACAACCAATCCCATATGGTAGGCCTATAAGCTATTAGTATTACTCGTTCCCTGTTACAAATTGTGTGTGCTACTAGATACCAAGCCATCATATATATAGCGAATTTAATTCTGGGTAAAAACTCAAATTATATAGGTCTGGGTTATAGTACAGAAAGCAGACCGAAAAGTAAGTCAAAACTGAGTTGGGTCTCTACCACAGAAATCTATTATTATAACTATAGATTGGGTGCTGTACCACGTGACCTATGAGCGATTGAGGACCGAAAACAATGGCGTAGTGTGTGAGGGCAAGATTTATCAATTTCGAAAGTGACCTTAGTAGCTTTCAAAGCAAGAGCGGCTTTTACAAACGACTGAAAAGTGGAGCATATTTTACAGTCTAGTTTGTAATTTTGAGTTCCAGAATTTACTGCAACAAGTCGATTGGAATCATGGTTTGAATTGCTGCGGGGCTGGGGGTTTTTTTTT
>NW_004797393.1:150835-151964 GCF_000002075.1 Aplysia californica
CTCACCTCCTTTGCCCCTCCTGTGGGCTATTGGCTCTTTCTGCAGCCTTTCTACTGCTATTCCTTCTCTACTTCTTACTGCTGTCTTTCAGCCACTTCCCTGATCTTCTGGTAGGAAAGATCTACACCTAGCCTTCTCGGACAAGGGCGAAAAATCTCGGAGGTCCCGTGAGCAAGTTGTACACGTTAAAGATCCCTTGGTGGTCTAAAATCGATAAAGTAGGCTTCGGCAGCCACCCGGGCAAAATTAAAAATTTCCTACCAACTGAAAATGATATATGTAATGTGCCTTATGACTTAATGCTGTTGCGAGCGCGGTAAAACAGTTACCCCCCCCCCCCCCCTATAGACGTTAAATGAAAAGAAATATTAGGCTATAATACAGTCGACGAACCGGCTCTACCCTAACGGCCACCTGTATAAGACGATCGCCTGTACAAACGGCCTCTACCATTGTAATTCCTCCCTTGCAAATTTTTTTTTTTTAAACTGTTATAGTGATACCAGAGAGGGTTTACAGTATTACTGTAAACTCTCTGGTGATACTATACGATGTCGACCTTTCTAAGATGGTCGTTTTTCTCCTCGTCAAAGGCTGGTGTCGTCTTAGACAGTTTCAACTGACGGTGTCACGACACGGTGGAATCAGACGCTCGTCCAATTTTTGGCATGTATGGAGTTATTGGTATCATCTTAAAGCCTGTCCACTTGCCTTGCTTTCGATGAAAACAATAACCTTTTATCTTGGACACAAAGTCCAGACATTATTTTTGCAATTGAAGGAAGTGGTGTCGCCTGATGTCAGAGGTAAAATGAGCGAGAAAATGGCCGCCAAAGTTTGCTTATTTCTTTAGCTTGAGAGCCCATGGAAACTGAAAATGTACATCTTTTATGCCTTTAATCAAAGTTTTTCAGTCAAATCCACACTGAAGTGTATATTTAATGGGCATAAAAAAATGTTGAGCCGAAAAAAAAAAACATTTGATAAAAATTCCCAAACCTGCGGAAAAGTGCCCGTTTCTTCATTTTAATTATTTTGACGAGCGCCTGATTTCACCACGCTACCTCACTGCTTTCAATATCTATGTCAGAGGGAGTAGAGCAAGAAACTGGGGGTGGAAGGAGGGGGG
>NW_004797393.1:153547-155045 GCF_000002075.1 Aplysia californica
GACTCGTTAATCCCATCCGTACGCTTTGCATAGCAGTCTGTCAAAATGATTTTTTGAGAAATACTGAAAGCTTCAAAGAGATCTTCACTCTAAAAGTATTCTAAAATGTGAAGAATACAACCCTGGGGGTACAAAATAGATAGGTTTAAGAACAAGGGGGCTATCCCGAAAAATGCTGTTATGAGAACATTGAAGTTAACGTTTTTGGACCCTTGTTCAGTTTCTTTATAAGACATGGAGAGTTTTCTCTATAACCAAACAAATAAACACACAAAAAAACCGAAGTTCTCCTATTGGTAGGGCACTGCTATCTTTTGGTGTAGGTCAAGATTTCTGGAAACCCCCGAAATTTGGGCTAGCCCGCTTGACCTTAAAAGCGAGCAATCCCGATTACGGGGCAAAACCACCACGTGCAACACGAAAATCATCGGGGAATTTTAGCCAAATTTGCTGTTTTTAATCCACTTGTGTGCAAACACCACAGAGATTCCTCAGTTAAAATTTCTGGTGCACGTCATTGATGGACGTACGGTCTCGAACTGCGCTCACTTTGGTGGCAATACAAACCGCTGTTTGCGCATAATCCAGTATCGCATCAACATGCCACCAAGACGAAAGCTGAGAGACTCTGATCGTGACCGAGCTATGGCATGGCTGCAGGATGGAGTGGGAGCCCGAGAGGTTGCCAGAAGGCTTACAGTGTCACATCAAGCCACTGGATCAGTCCAAGAACGCCGACGTGCAGGTCGACCCAAGAAGACCACTCAGAGTGTGTGCAAGTGGTCCTTAACGTATGTTGAAGTCTGTGTACTATTGCCCCCCCCCCCCTCCTCCCAGGAGACCCTTAACACTCAGTAACATTCTCAGCCTCCCGCCTCTATTGACTGTTGAACAACATCGGCCTGCGTGAGCCTCGCACACTTTGGGGCCAATTTTTTCCAATACGAACGCACATTTTTGTGTTTTCTGTGGCATCTATCATCTAATCAGCCTTCAAAGAAAAGCCTCAAGCACTAAAACACACCATAAAACAAGTTTCCAATTTGAGTTTATTTACCATGCCCTTAAGTAAAGAGTGGACTTAACCTAGATTGTCAACCTATTTATAGCCAACAACAACTTTTGCCACCTTTGAAAGGCTAGAATTTTTGTATCGCCCGCGCACCTGCATGTAAGTTCTAAACGAGCCATTTTAATTAACTCTCTCCGTCTGGAGAGACTCTAGAAAAACTAAATCGCCCACTGTATGCATGGGTGTGTGTGTCTGTGTGTGTGTGTGTGTTTGTGTGTGTGTACGCGTGTGTGTGTATGTGCAAGTATGTGTGTATGTGTGTGTGTATGTGTGTAGGCCCTATGTATGCGTGTGTGTGTGTGTGTATATGTATGTATATACGTGTATATGTGTGTACGTGTGTGTATGTATGTGTGTATGTGTGTGCATGTTATGTATGTATGTATGTATGTATGTATGTATGTATGTATGTATGTATGTATGTAT
>NW_004797393.1:156054-157287 GCF_000002075.1 Aplysia californica
GTGTGTGTGTGTGTGTGTGTGTGTGTGCGCGCGCGCATGTTTGCGTGTGCGTGTGGGTGTGTGGGTGTGTGTGTGTGTGTGTGTACGTGGTGAAACACCAAACCAATGTGCCAGGCTCTGGACAATAAAGATGTATCTTATCTTATCTCATAACATTCTATCTCCTCAGTATCAAGTTTTGACAAATTTGGCGTCATAATTTTTTTCCGTTTCGCAATATGTCAGCTTTTTCGAACGCTATTCCTTGAATACCTTAATAACGCCTCCGAATAATCTTACGATTCTGATAGGGCAGATAGAATTTGGTTTCTGACCTCATGGTCTTTGTAACTAAAAACGGCCAACATTATCAGATTGAACTTTATAATTCCGAGACAGAGAAGGGGTGTCCGACTTGGACAAATAATAGCTATCCCGAAAAATTCTGTTTTGAGAACATTGAAGGTAAAGTTTTTGACCCCTTGTTCAGTTTCAATAAAATACAAGGAGAGTTTTCTCTATAACCCATCAGATATACACACCAACGAAACCAAACTTCTCCTATAGGTAGGGCAATGTCCACTTTTGGTGTAGGTCAAGATTTCTGGCGGAAACCCCTGACATCTGGGTTAGCCTGATTGTCATTAAAAGCGACCATATTTGCCCGTACTTTCATTTTAACACAACACGTTGATTAACTCACCGCTTTCCTTGACCCTTCTCCAACACAGTGTCTAGGTATGGCTCTTGCTCTCACTCACGCCCTGGACTTGACCAGAGCACTAGCTGGTCAAGATGACCACCGCCGCCTCCACCCGGTGTTTGATGACGCAGTTCTGGCTCCGGTTCTGTGGATACTCACACTAGTAAGTCAACTCTCTCCCCCACACACTCACACAGAACGTTGTGTGGGTGGTTGGCGGACGCCCTGGTGTGGTTTGCTCCTTCTTTCCTATCAAACATGCTTATCGTCTTTATCTCCCTTTCTTCTTATTTGAGTTTGTTACTCTTTTATAACACCTCTAATCTCCGGCACTTATATGTCCTTATTGTGTTGTAAGTGCCGTAAAACTCTTACTAAAACTAAAACAGAACTTTGTTCTGCGCTGAGTTATTTTATACGTTTTTGTACTATCACCCCCGCCCCCCTCCCCCCGGACACGTATAAAGAACACATACACACACACATATACACACACGCGTGCGCGCAGGCACGAACGCGCACACGCATACGCACCCACATGCATGCACACG
>NW_004797393.1:159992-161380 GCF_000002075.1 Aplysia californica
TGTTTTTTGTTTTTCATCATGGTAGAGATCTGTTTGGTTTTGGTTTGTTTAGTTGTTTTTTGTTTTTCATCATGGTAGAGATCTGTTTGGTTTTGGTTTGATTTAGTTGTTTTTTGTTTTTCATCATGGTAGAGATCTGTTTGGTTTTGGTTTGCTTTAGTTGTGGGTTTTTTAATTTCAGTTACAGATTGTTAGGTTTTATACAATTAACTGAAATACCTTCTGGGTTAAAAAGAAATACAGACGAGGAAATGTTGTGGAATTAATAAGTAAATGGTATTATGAGCAGTATTACTGAGCAGTATGTCTGTTTTGTCTCTGTTTATTTTGTAGTATGTCTGTTTTGTCTCTGTTTAAAGTGTGTGCATGCGTGCGTGTGTATGTGTGTATGGGTGTGCGTGTTCGTGAGTGTGTGTGTGTGTGTGTCTTGTTTTGTCTCCATATGTCTGTTTTGTCTCTGTATGTCTTGTTTTGTTCCTGTATGTCTGGATTGTCTGTGTATGTCTTGTTTTGTGCCTGTATGTCTGGATTGTTTGTGTATGTCTTGTTTTGTCTGTGTAATGAGCAGTATGTTTATTTTTCTCTGAATGTTTTGTTTTGTCTCTGTTTATAATGTGTTTTTCTCTGTATGTCTTGTTCTGTCTCTGTATGTCTTGTTCTGTCTCTGTATGTCTTGTTCTGTCTGTATATGTCTTGTTTTGTCTCTGTATGTCTTGTTTTCTCTCTGTATGTCTTGTTCTGTCTGTGTATGTCTTGTTCTGTCTGTATATGTCTTGTTTTGTCTGTGTATGTCTTGTTTTGTCTCTGTGTATGTCTTGTTTTGTCTCTGTGTATGTCTTGTTTTGTCTCTGTGTATGTCTTGTTTTGTCTCTGTATGTCTTGTTTTATCTCTGTATGTCTTGTTTTGTCTCTGTATGTCTTGTTTTGTCTCTGTGTATGTTTCAGCTCCCGGAGTCGGATGTGACGGGCTTTGCTGTGGTGACGATGAAGTATCTTCTCGCCACTGGTCTCTTTATCTGCTACTGCTTTGCCGAGTTTCACGACCACAAGCCACCGGTAGGTTCACAGACGGAATGATAATAAGATAAGATAAGATAAGATAATACTTTGTTGTCCCAGAGGGAATTTTTTTTGGTTGGATGGACAGACGGACGGATGGATGGACAGAAGGACAGATGGATGGACGGGCAGATGGACAGACAGACGGACGGACGGATGGATGGATGGATGGATGAATGGACGGACAGACATGCGGACGGACAGACGGACAGATGGATGGATGGACAGAAGGACAGATGGATGGACGGGGGAATGGACAGACAGACGGACGAATTTATTATTATTATTACTATTACTATTATTATTATTATTATTATTATTGTTGTTGT
>NW_004797393.1:162504-164855 GCF_000002075.1 Aplysia californica
CTCTCGTAAAGCAGTGTGGCTTCAACATTCTCACCCACCCACCTTTTTCACCGTCTGACCTTTCCCTTTTTTTTTTCAAAATCTGAAAAAAAAATTCTCAAAGGACATCGTATCCATAGAGATAAAGACGCTATATCTACAGTAGGAATGGTTTGAGTCCCCTCCTTTGAGGTAAAATTAGCAAGAAATTGGCGGCCGAAGTTTGATTATTTGTTTAGCGTAAGAGTCCAAGAAAAACTGAAAATTTAATCAAAGTTTTTCCAATATAATTCACTCTGGGGTGAGTTCTTAAATGGACATAAAAGATGTTGAGCTAAAAAAAAAACCAAAAAAACTTGCCAACCCAGCAGAAAAGTGTCAGTTTCTTTAATCTCATTATTTTTACGAGAGCCTGATTTCGTGACGCTGCCTCACATTTCACCATGTTTTAAGTCAATGATTTCCCCATGCCCACAGACTTGTGAACGCGTCGGTGGCCTAGTGGTTAGGCTACCGGACTCATAATAGTGAGGTTGCGGGTTCTAGGGTTCGAGCCTCAACTCGGTCCGATGTTGTGTCCTTGGGAAAGGCACTTTACACGAATGTCCCACTTGGCTCGGTCCGACGTTGTGTCCTTGGGAAAGGCACTTTACACGAATGTCCCACTTGGCTGGGTCCTTTCGGAGACGGACATTTTACACTGGAAGGCCCCGCCTCTGAACTCTTTAGTACCCGTGGGATTCCACAATTTTACGCACCTGATTTGAGGCGGTAAAGGGGTGTTATGTTAAAACTGCTCTCATACGATCAAAAATTAATGAATTTGTTTGTGTTAGTACTCAAACTATTCGTAATTGGACATAGAATCACATTATGGGCGAACTGTGTTAGTAACTGTAGCACAGAGTAGGCAGTAGAGGGGGAAAATAGTGAAAAGTGAGAAAAAATAACAAAAAATGAGACTGAAAGGTTCAACTCACCAGAAAAATGCCCGTACAATCCATCGAATAGGCAGTAAAAAGTGAAATCCAATCACAGTTTATCCATTTAGGAGAAGGTCCAGGCCAAATTTCAACTGTATAGCAGCTAAACTGTTCATTTCACAAGCAAATGAAAATTGTCATGAAAACGAACGAAAATGTATCCTAATAGTGTTGAAAGGGGCGTTAAACCTTTCTGTCCCCGTCGTTGTATGCAAGAAAAATTCTGAAATTCTGCAAACTGAGCCCGAATATGTGGAATTATGCTATTCTGTTAATTTTAACAAAGAATGACGAAGGAAAATTACCAGAAATATTTTTTTTAAATGATCAAATTTTGCTAAATTATGCGGGGTGCATAAAACCACGGGGACAGACCTATACCATTTCACCATTTCAGACTCGTGTACAAAGGGTTCCGGTGGCCGCTCGGAGATTCAGACATCTTCGATCTGAACACTCAGGACGTGGTGTCTAGGAGCATCCCACAGTTCCTACACGAGTGGGACAAGCAGAAGCTACATATGAGAAGGTAAATTTGTTTAGTTTTGGAAAGGTTTTACGGCGCTCGCAACTGCATAAGGTCATATTATGGTCGCTTTTAAGTACAAGCAGTCTAACCCAGATTTCGGATTTTTTCAGCAATCTTGACCTACACCAAAAGTGAGCATTGCCCTACCCATAGGAGAAGTTTGGTTTCATTGGTGTGTATATTTGTTTGGTTATAGAGAAAACTAACCTTGTATTTTAAAGAAACCGAGCAAGGGGCAAAAACGTTACCTTCGATTTTCTCAAAACAGCATTTTTCGGGATAGCCCCCTTGTGCTTAAAAGCAACCATATATGAGCGCGCTGGAAAAATTAAACAAGGGGTGGATGTCAACAGAATGCTGGGCGGGTTGTCCTAGCTCTGGCAGGACGAGTTGGTTTCTCCTCCTTTCGTTTCGTTTTACAAAGGTTTCACGGCGCTCGCAACTGCATAAGGTCATACTATGATGAGCCCCAAGGGGTAGATGTCAACAGAGAAGTCCAAACGGGGAATCAGGCTTACTCTGCTCACCTCTCTAGCCTCAACAGAACAGAGTCTGCTTCAACTATTATCAAGGCACCCTGGAAATAGCAGTTCACAAGAGAGTAACAAACATACAAAAGAAGTCGAGGAAGAATGACGATAATAAGAATGGGGAAAGAAGAAGCAGCAGTTCCCACTATGTTGTTCCTGCACAGTATGAGCATGACATTGATACATCAGCCCATTTACAATTGGAGCAGGTAAACGACGGCAACATGTTGTTTTTAAATGTAAGGATGTTTTTTGTTGTTGTTGTTTTTTAATGAACTGACACACTTTACACCATTTAGGATTTATTATTATTATTATTATTATTATTAA
>NW_004797393.1:166941-168238 GCF_000002075.1 Aplysia californica
TTTGTGTTTGTTACTCTCTTGTAACACCTCTAATCTTCGGCACTTATATGACCTTATTGTGTTGCAAGTGCCGTAAAACACTTACTAAAACTAAAAAAACCTACTTACTTTCACCCCAGGCTGTTAAGGCCATCTGCGGGTAAGATTTTCCCCATTTTTACCCAGTTTGGCCATACAGTTTCCCCCCTCCATTTTTGAAACCTACATCCATTTCCATCAAAGTTTCGACCGAAGATTCAATCAAATATGTTTCAAAGTCATTTTAAAATGGGTTTTTAAAAAAAATATTTAGCAATTTTGGGATATGTTTCTTAATATTTTCTTCATTATTTTTTCAAATATTTATTTTTCCGACTCTAAATTACATCTTCTCTTTTGTTTTTCCTTTGAATATCTTCATTATTTTACACAATGTCCATCCATAGGAGACCTGTACTGAAAGAGAGCCCTTTTTGAAGATAATCTCAGACGAAAATTACAATCAGTGTCTTTGTTGGGAATTTGGAGATTTTTTTGCTTTTTTCCTAATCATAATATTACAAATTTGGCGTTATTTGTTCATTACATAGGTATTGTAGTTTGTACTTACTAAAATGAAAGCCAACGGACGAAAACTAAGAGAGAAGATAGCTTTTGAAATTTGATGAAATTATCCAATATAGCGGACGTTTGCTTGGTTACCATGGTTACCATGTGCTTATAATAATAAATAATTACTTGAATTTGTTCTTTGACGTCTGACTAATGTGAATATATCATCTTTGCTACATATAGCCAAGGGATATGGATTTTAGAAAGTTCACCAGCAGATGGCTTTAATCACCTTCACAGTGGAAGTAAAACACGACGTATGGATATGGTTAAACACTGAATAAACTCACTTATTTTCACCCCAGGCTGCAACTTCACTGTGAAAGTAAAACACGACGTACAGATAGGGTTAAACACTGAATAAACTCACTTATTTTTACCTCAGGCTGTTAATCAACTTCACCATGGACCCTTCAGAGCCGATATGGCACGGCTATGTGTTTGCCCTAGTCCTCGTTCTCACCAGAGTGTTTGACACAGTCTTCAACATGACCAGTCAGTTCCTCACCTCTCGCCTCGCAACACGAATACGTTCCACGGCGATTGCTGCGGTCTTCAGGAAGGTGTGTCTGTCCTTTTTATCATCATCATCATCATCATCATCATCATCATCATCATCATCATCGTCATCATCATCATCGTCATCATCATCATCATCATCATCATCATCATCATCATCATCATCATCATCATCATCATCATCATC
>NW_004797393.1:168338-170838 GCF_000002075.1 Aplysia californica
CAAGAGAGAGAGAGAGAGAGAGAGAGAGAGAGAAAGAGAGAGAGACAGAGACAGAAGTCACTCTATAAGAAAACAAGTCCCCCCAACGAGGTGCCCTGTGCCCCATCAGTGTGGTCCCCAGGTACTGCGCTGCCCGTCCTCTCGCTCCTCCGTGGTGTGGATCAACGCCGAAGAACAGACGGAGCACCTGGTCCTCACAGACGGCTACCTCTCTGTCCGGCTCCGTGGCACCTGGCTCAAGTCCCGGCTCAGCTACTGGTACTACGATCCCTTCCTCGTTATCTACGTGAGTGACTCTCCATACAATGTATGTGTTCTTGTCTCTTTCTCTATATTATAAAGTATAAAACCTACGTTCTCGGAAACGATCAGCTGGCCTCCTTCATTGGTGGCCCTTTGCTACCTACGTTAGTGCATTCAGCAACCAGGAAGCTTATTAAAATTTGCTATAAAAAGAGGCAAAAGTGCAAAGTATTTTTTTAAACACATTTTGACCCAAATAAAAATATGAAGTAAAGTTAGCATTCGAAAAGAAGGTGACTGTAATTTGACAAAATTTCACGAAGGCTGATTTTGGCCCAACACCGCGATCATGTGATGTAGTTGATTCAAAATGGCTACCTTGGGGTGTACTTCCTCTTCTATTATCTATTTGTGGAGGACAAATTTTGCTATTCAAAGGGTTTTTTAATGGCTTCATCAATCGATATGCGTTTTTTTGCCAAAAGATTCTATAAAATATTCTCCAGATCATGACGCCCTTTGTTTTTTCAGTTTTGAAACAGTTTTGCTGCAAAAAGCTAAATTTCTTTATTACGCTGACCGCTTCTGTAGGCCGACGCTTCTGTCTCTGTAATTTTAGAAAATCCGCCAGGTTACTTCCGTTCGATACTATCGCGCATCGTCGTGCAATACTGCGCACTATTTCAAGTGTGCGACCCGTATAGATCTAGCCTCCTGTTTTCTTTTTTTACTTGGTGCTAAATTCGACTGTGATCCTTTCGTTTGTTGCCCATCATCGCTTTTTCTGGACTCCTTTGTAAAATTCTTTTTCTTGCTATTGGGAACAAGGTCAACAGGTCTTAGATTAGAATCTAGATCTAGATCATAACGCCTGACCACGCCGAAAAGAAAACGACGTTCTGCAGTTGGAACCCCTCGCGCACGCAAAGGTCGACGTGGTCTTGATCAACAACAAAATGATGGGGACTCTCTAGATCTCAATCTTCCAAAAGCATTCCTCTACTGTGTCAATTCGTTTCAGTACGAGTGCTAGAGTGTTCTACTACAAAAGTATCTAGACCTTCTAATTTTTGCATCTCTGAAGATTTATTGCTCCATTCCGGTAGAGTGTAAATATAGTAGGCCAATGACTTTAAGTTGATGTTAATACACAGACCATTCCTTTCATCGAAAGGGGGCCCTGCTAGTATATGTGAGGCAGTGTGGTGGAATCAGGCTCTCGTCAAAATAATCAAAGTGAAGAAACTTGCATTTTCCCGCTGGTTTGTGAATTTTTATCAATTTTTTGTTTTTCAGCACAACACCTTTCATTCCTATTAAAGAACTCATTTCGGTGTGAATTTTTCTGAAAAGCGTTGATTAAAGGCATAAAAAATGTAAATCTCCAGTTACCACGTACTCCTTAAGCTAAGGAAATAATTCATCTTTGGCTTCCATTTTCTCACTAACTTTACATCTGAAAACAGGTGACCCCCACCTCCTTCTTTTGCAAATATCTCGACTTGTATTCAAGATAAATGGATGTTTTTTGCATCCAAATAAATACAGGTGAACAAGCTTTAAGATGATACCAAAAACTCTACATGCCCAAAAATTGACGAGAGCCTGATTCCACTACGCTGTCTCACATAATATATTTGTGTAACTTTACACTTTGGCCACCTTAAACTTTCAAACGACGTAGCTTTCGAATTCGACAAAGTTAAGGATGGTTCAGTATCATTTAAAGGGTGCACAGTTTCATCGAGGAGCCTGAAGTCACTGTAGTTTAATTTTCAGTTTTTCATTAGCTTCGTTTAGATCTAATCTTGGGAAAGTCCGTCTTCTAAGACGCCATTGTAAACAAGTGAGATTTCCATTCACAAGCCATGCGCACTGTTTTCACACCTTTGAAATTCAGGAGTGTACAACCATTAAAGTGGAATAGAGAATCAATCTATACATCTATTACATATTTGGAAATTTGGAAACACATGTGTCACTTTTCTCTCAAGATGCTCCATTCCAGTAGAGTGTAAATATAGATCTAGTAGGCCAATGACTTTCAGTTGATTTAAATGCACCGATCATTCCTTTCATCGATAACATTAATAATAATAATGATGATGATAATGATATAATAATAATGAAGATGATGATAAGGATAATATATTAGTAATAATTATAATGATGATGGTAACAACAACAACAATAACAACGACAACAATAATAATAATAATAATAATAATAATAATAATAATAATAATAATAATAATAA
>NW_004797393.1:173338-175326 GCF_000002075.1 Aplysia californica
ACACACACACACACACACACCCACACACACACACGGGCCTAGTCTTGATCAAAACATTTTTTATTGGCTTGCTCTAACTTTACCGCACCCACCCCACCACTAACGTTGACGACCCCCCGTTGAAGGGCAGGGGAGGCTGGTAGTGATTGGCCGATACCACAATTTAGGTCTCGATGTCGATACCTAGTACTTTTTCAAGGTATCGATACCGATACCTCGATACCTAATGCTATTGGTAACATACGGCCGGGGGTAATAAGTAAGGACAAAAATACAACTATACTTTTCCAAGTATTTAGGTAATCGTGTCTAGACAAGTTGTGACTATTTAGCTGACACTCAAACAAAAATTATTTGTAAAAAAAAAAAGAGAGAGAGAGAGAGAGAGAGAGAGAGAGAGAGAGAGAGAGAGAGAGAGAAATACATACCGAAATATGAGAATAAAAACAAAAATTAAGTGAAGTATGGGAGGAAAGTCAACTTTGCAGAAAATGTTAGTATTGGAAAATAAAAACACAAGAGTTCTAAAAAGGCAATTCAATTTACCAGATTTTTAGCAACTTTAAATTAAACCAATGAGGATAAATCAGGGTTGTCAGTGAAGATTTTGCAAAATCACTAGATACATTTCATGCAAAACTTCTCTTTTTGTTAAAAAATCACTAGATTAATTTAAAACGCTTGCCCCCTACGAAAACTTATCAGTTTTGATAAACAAAAAATTCTCAAGGCCCAAGCCACTTGCTTTGGCAGCCCTGGGATAAATAACACATAGGTATCGATGTTTAGAGCAGGTATCGGTACCGATACCAATACCTATAGGTATCTAAGTATCGAGTACCTGGTATCGATACCTGACCATCACTAGAGGCTGGTCTTGATCAACCGAGAGTCGAGAGTCACGAGCGACTGGTAGGTGAGGGTAAAAGCGTCGATCTTGGGCTCACAGTCGACTAGTCAACTAGATCTAGTAAAGTCGATTTTGCCCTGGCCTAATGTAGCGTCTTTATCTTTCTTCCTTTTTTGTGTTCGTTACTTTCTTAAAACGCCGCTAATCTCCGGTACTTCTATGACCTTATTGTGTTGCAAGGGCCGTAAAATGCGTACTAAATTTTCTTTAGAGACTCCCCCTTCCCCATTGGGTGGTTGGCAGATACTCTGGTGTGGTTTGCTCCCCCTTTCCTATCAAACATCTATCGTCCTGATCTCTCATCCTTCTTTGTGTGTTTGTTACTCTCTAGTAACACCTCTAATATTTGGCACTTATATGACCTTATTGTGTTGAAAGTGCCGTAGAACGCTTACTAAACTAGACATATCTCTCCCCCCCCCCCCAGTCCTACCCCGGCCCAGCAACTACCTCCGTTTTACGCTAAGTCCAGACCCACAGGGGGTCAAGCTTCTCAGCAGCTCGTGTGCTTTTATACAGGTATGAACTCATGAATCATTCTACGACAAAGGAGATTGTCTCCTTTTCATTTGATTAATCAGTTTTAGGCATAAATGAATGAATAATTAAAAATAAATAAGTAAAAATATAGATAAAAATAACAGCAACAACCACAACAACAACAACAACAACATCAATAACAACAAAAACAACAACAACGACAATAAAAACAACAGCAGCAGCAACAACAACAAAAACAACACAACAACAACAATAAAACAACAACAACAACAACAACAATAACAACAACAAAAGCAACAAAAATTACAACAATAAAAAAACAACAACAACAGCAACAGCAACAACAACAACAACAACAACTACTACTACTACTACTACTACTACTACTACTACTACTACTACTACTACTACTACTACTACTTAACTACTACTACTACTACTACTACTACTACTACTACTACTACTACTACTACTACTACTACTACTACTACTACTATTTAACTACTACTACTACTACTACTACTACTACTACTACTACTACTACTACTACTACTACTACTACTACTACTACTATAAT
>NW_004797393.1:175426-177279 GCF_000002075.1 Aplysia californica
GTCTATCTATCTATCTATCTATCTATCTATCTATCTATCTATCTATCTATCTATCTATCTGTCTATCTATCTATCTATCTATCTATCTATCTAAACTAATTAACACACCATTCTCGACGTTTACCAGGTCTGGCCTACATCACCGTCATGTTTGTGGTGAACACCGTGTGTTTTATTAAGTTTAAAACATACACTCATCAGCTGATGCAGGTGAAAGATGAGAGGCTGAAAGTGCTCAGCGAGGTTCTGAATGGGATAAAGGTATGTGGAATGAGAGAAAGAAACACTTTCTTTTTTTCCCGCATGGAAACGTTTTTGGTCACAACGGCAAGTTAGGAATATTTCAAATGTATAGGGAGGTCATCTCAATGACCACCAAAATGATTGTTCTAAAATACTATGTATGGTCAACCCTTCTAAATGGCTGTGAATGCTGGACAATCACTAAAGACAGTGAAATTAAAATAGAAGCAACAGAAATGTGTGTTTTTTTTTAGGAGACTGCTTAGAGTAACGTGGAAGGAAAAGAAATCAAATGAGGTAGTGCTTGATGAAGCCCACGTGGGACGCTCAATGTTAAAAACAATCAGGAAACGACAAGTGCAGTTTTTGGGACACCTTAATAGACATAAAGAGTCTTGAACATCTAGCTCTCTCTGGCAAAATTGAAGGCAAACGAGGCAGGGGTACGCCCAGAACAATCTACTTGGAGAAACTAAACAAATGGGTAACAGGGAAAGGTCAGGGAAACGTAGCTTTTTTTTAAAGAGAATCCGAGCAAAGGAATGAATGGAGAACCATGATCGCCGATGTCTGTCGCAGATCTTTCCCTGGATGATGATGATGATGGGGAGGAGTTCCGGAGAGGGCCAGCACTTACCGTGACAAGGTCCGCTGAGCAAACTATAACCTACAAGAATTAGAGTTAGGGTTAGGGTTTGTGCTAGGATTAGGGTTAAGGTTAGGGTTAGGGTTAAGGTTAGGATTAGGGTTTAGGTTAGGGTTAAGGTTAGGGTTCAGGTTAGGGTTAAGGTTAGGATTAGGTTTAGGGTTAAGGTTAGGGTTAGGGTAAAGATAAGGTTTACGGTTAGGGTTAGGGTTAGGGTTAGGGTTAGGGTTGAGGTTAGGGTTAAGGTTAGAGTTAAGGTTAGGGTTAGGGTTAGGGTAAAGATAAGGGTTACGGTTAGGATTAGGTTTAAAGTTATGATTAGGGTTAAGGTTAGGGTAAAGATTGTGGTTTGGGTTAAGGTTAGGATTAGGGTTAGGGTTAAGATTAAGGTTAGGGGTAGGGTTAGGGTTAAGGTTAGGATTAGGACTAGGGTTAGGGTAAAGATTAGGGTTAGGGTTAGGTGTTGTTGGTCGGCCAACCCTCTGTGGAACTCCTTCCAATGTGTAAATAGTATTAAGCTGTTGTTTGGGGTTTTTTTTCTTTTTCGATGTTCTTTCATCTTTCTGGCTCACCTCCCCCCCACCCCCTATTTCTTTTCTTTTCTTTTCACTATGTTCTTTACGTGTTTTTCCTCAAAGCTTCTTCTTTCTATCCCTGACGTTCCAGGTTTTGCTGGGGGGTTTTGTTATCAGGTTTCTCTTCGTATTCTCTCAGGTTATCAAGCTCTATGGTTGGGAGCCCATGTTTGCAGAGAAAGTGGCAGAGATTCGAAACAGAGAGCTGAAGATTCTACTCAAACTGTCATTCATAGATATCGTGGAAACTTTTTCGTGGACTGTCTCGATTTTTTGGGTGAGTAATTGAAAATCTGTTTCTTTTTTCTTCTTTTTTCCCCCTGTTTCTTATGTGTGTTATAGTTGTTGGTGTTGTTTATTTGTTTGAGTGTTTTCTCTTTTTTTTTGGG
>NW_004797393.1:177444-178875 GCF_000002075.1 Aplysia californica
GGGGGGGGATGGTTCGAGATTTTTACATATTTTTTGTTTGTGAAGGGGAATAATTAGGGTGGGTTTTTTTCTTTCTTTCTTATTTATTCATCATTTTGACCTTCGCAAGTCAAGACTGTCGCTATCGTAGAATAATTCTTTGACTGCTCGTTTTTCTTGCATTGTCTCCCTAAATGACATGATCTAAACTGTGCCGACGGTGATTTGATGAAAAACCCTTGCATTAAAAAGAAGGACTTGAACATTGTTGTTTCAGATGCTGTACTTCATCCTTATGACCTTCGTGCTTGTGGATAGCTCCCATCACCTGGACGCCAACTCTAGCTTCGTGACCTTGAACTTCATAAACCTGCTACGACTAGCCACCAACGTGCTTCCGGTGTTAATTCAAGCCTCTGCCAAGGTGACTCGAGAACTAAATAGTATAACTTATTGTGTTTGTTGTAGTTATAGGCTGGTTTTTCTTCTCTTTACTTTCTCTTTCTGTTTTTCTCCCTCTTTCTCAGCCTTTGTCTCTGTCTGTCTGTCTGTCTACCTGTCTGTCTGTCTGTCAGCTTGCTTACTAGTAAAAAAGTGAAAGATAATTAGGTAATTATGGCTTTGTTCCTAGTTCTTTTGGGGACGTTGTCTTGTCTGTTTGAACGTAGACGAAAAAGTCGCAGCATTGAAGACGTTTAATAACGGTAATTGTGTCGACATGTTTTTCTTTATTCAAACAAGCAAACAAACAATTGGTCGCTTTAAAGCACAAGGGGGCTATCCCGAAAAATGCTGTTTTGAGAAAACCGAAGGTAAATTTTTTGCCCCATGTTCAGTTACTTTAAAAGACAAGGAGGAGTTTTCTCTATAACCAAGCAAATATGTACACACCAATGAAACCAAACTTCTCCTATTTGTAGGGCAATGCCCACTTTTGGTGTTGGTCAAGATTTCTGGAAACCCCCGAAATATGGGTTAACTCGATTGTCCTCAAAAGCGACCAAATATCAAATGAGGTATCAGGTACAGCAAGATTATGTTTAAAACTGCAGGTTGTCTTTTTCCCTCTATTCTTCAGGTAGTGACATCTGTGAAAAGACTCAACAAATATCTCAACTCTGAGGATATCAGCCGGCAGAGTCTTTACAGGAATACAGATGATGGTAAAGGATACTTGGAAGTAAAAAAGATATAGCAAAGAAATGTTTGTTTGTTTTTGTAAAGTGTTTTACGGCGCTCGCAACTGCATGAGGTCATATGAGCGCGCTGGACACACCTAATATTTTCAGTTGGTAGGAATGTTCAATTATCCCCCGGTGGCGGCCGAAGCCTACTCTTATCGATTTTAGACCATCAAGGGATCTTTAACGTGCGCAACTTGCACACGGGCCCTCCGAGATTTTTCGCCCTTGTCCGAGAAGGCTAGGTGTAGATCTTTCCTACCAGAAGATC
>NW_004797393.1:178975-180545 GCF_000002075.1 Aplysia californica
AAGGGGCAAAGTAGGTGAGGGGGTGGGGGCAGAAAGAGGAGACGAAAGCAGACGACAGAACATTGCTAGAGAGCAGGAAATGAGGTGAAAGGAGACAAATTTAGAGAAGAAAATTTTTCGGTCGCTACCCGGATTCGAACCCGGGACCTTTGAATGAGAGGCCAACACCTTAACCTCTAGGCCACGAGAGCCCCCTTTGCAAAGAAAGATTAAAATGTATAGATAGAGAGATAGATAGAAAGACAGACAGACAGATGGATAGATAGATAGATAAAGACAGACAGACAGACAGACAGACGGACAGAGAGCGACAGAAAGAGAGACAGAGAGAGAAAGAGAGACAGGGCGAGATTTAGCAAGTGTTTTTCGGCACTAGTACATTTCACACTTTTACGTCAAATCAGTGCAGAAGAATTCAGAGGTGTTTCTAGAGAGTAGCATGCAAAGAAAAGAAGGATGAGAGATAATGACGATAGTTATTTGTTAGGAATGGAGGAGCAAGCGACAACAGAGCACCCACCTTCCATCCACTTGAATGATAGTAGATTACCCTTCAAGTGTGCGTTTGTACTATATGTGAGGCAGCGTAGTGGAATCAGGCTCTCGTCAAAATAATCAAAGTGAAGAAACTTGCATTTTTCCGCAGGTTTGTGAATTTTTATCAGCTTTTTTTAAAATGCTCAACACCTTTCATGCCCATTAAAAAACTCATTTCTGTGTGGATTTTTCTGAAAAAAGTTGATTAAAGGCATAAAAAATGTAAATGTTCTGTTACCACGGACTCTTCAGCTAAGGAAATAACTAATCTTTGGCGGCCATTTTTTCACAAATTTTACCTCTGAAAACAGGTGACCCCCACCTCCTTCTTTCGCAAATATCTCAACTTGCATTCAAGATAAATGGATATTTGTTTCATCCAAATAAAGACAAGTGAACAAGCTTTAAGATGACGCCAATAACTCTACATGCCCAAACATTGACGAGAGCCTGATTCCCCCACTCCCCACTCTGCCTCACATATTATCATACCTTGCAATGGGAATTGTTTCTTTGTTGTTTTCCAGAGCTTCCAGTGAGAATCTCAGAGGCTGACTTTTCCTGGGAAAAGAACGGGCCCCTCTCCTTAAAGAGGTAAGGTCATTTTGCTGTAAAGTAATGCTTGCGTAATGGTTGTGTTTGTTTGTTTGTTTGCTTGCTTGTTTGTTTGCTTGCTTGTTTGTTTCTTTGTTTGTTTGGTTGGTTGTCTGTTTGTCTGTTTGTCTGTTTGTTTGTTTGTCTGTTTGTCTGTTTGTCTGTTTGTTTATTTGTCTGTTTGTTTGAGTAAAGAGAAGCACATAGACACAATAATGGCCATTTGATGCTGTGAATAAGTAAAACAGGAAGACAGAAAGAACTTGGGGAAAGTATAGAAGTAGGACCTACTTGGTTAGTGGCGCCCTCCAACCACCCGCATGCTTTAAAGGGGGGGGGGGCTACACCCCCAAAATCAAAATTCGGCTCAAAATCATGGAATTTGAGTTGTAGGCATTTTTAGCTTCCTCAGCCTCTCCTACAACTATTACATAGCATA
>NW_004797393.1:180645-182714 GCF_000002075.1 Aplysia californica
ACTACTACTACTACTACTACTACTACTACTACTACTACTACTACTACTACTACCGGTCCCCTGTAGGTGAAACCATCTCTCAAGTTCGCCACTGTGCTCACCCCAGTCTCGGAGTCCCAGATGGATGTACTGGCGCGCACACAGCTCAACGACAAACTGGAAAACGCGCTGGGCATGACGTCACGTACTGGCATCGTCTACTCACAAGTCAAAGCGTCATCGAGTGGTCTCCTGCAAAACAATATCTTCCTGCCACAGCTGTCTATGGTAAACACTTTGTCCTGTGTCTACGGTCTGTCTATAGTAAACACTTTGTCCTGTGTCTACGGTCTGTCTATGGTAAACACTTTGTCCTGTGTCTACGGTCTGTCTACGGTAAACATTTTGTTCTTTGTTCTCTGTCTACACGGCTTCCTGTCTCTTTCTCTATCTACCGATCTCTGTCTTTCTTTCTCCTTTTCTTTTTCTCTATCCCTCCCTCCCTCTCTTTCACTTTCTCACTCTACCGCCTCTACTTTTTCATCTACTGGTATAATTGAACCTGTCTGTCTCCCCCCCCCCCTCTACGCCTCTCTCCTCCCCCTCTCTCCTCCCCCTCTCTCCTCCCCCCTCTCCCCTCCCTCCTCCCCCAGCGACAAGCGTATGAGCGGAGGGACGCCATGTATCACGTGTTGTTCAGCCTGCGGTCTGCCCAGCCAATCCCTGAGAGGGGTCAGTTGTCGGACAAAATCAAGGTGGCGTGTCGCCGACTCAGTTGTGTCCACTGGGATGACGTCAGACACGAGTGGTCAGGGGAGAACTGTCGGGTGAGTGGTCAGTGGTCAGAATTGTAGGGTCAGTGGTCAGTGGTCAGAATTGTAGAGTCAGTGGTCAGGACTGTAGGGTCAGTGGTCAGTGGTCAGTGTCAGAACTGTAGAGTCAGTGGTCAGTGGTCAGAACAGTAGGGTCATTGGTCAGTGGTCAGAACTGTAGGGTCAGTGGTCAGTGGTCAGAACTGTAGAGTCAGTGGTCAGAAATGTAGGGCCAGTGGTCAGTGGTCAGTGGTCAGGACTATAGAGTCAGTGGTCAGTGGTCAGTGGTCAGAACTGTACGGTCAGTGGTCAGTGATCAGAACTATAGAGTCAGTGTTCAGTGTTCAGCGGTCAGTGGTCAGTGATCAGAACTGTAGAGTCAGTGGTCAGAACTACAGAGTCAGTGGTCAGAACTACAGAGTCAGTGGTCAGTGATCAGAACTATAGAGTCAGTGGTCAGAACTACAGAGTCAGTGGTCAGAACTACAGAGTCAGTGGTCAGAACTACAGAGTCAGTGGTCAATGATCAGAACTACAGAGTCAGTGGTCAGTGGTCAGAACTACAGAGTCAGTGGTCAGTGATCAGAACTACAGAGTCAGTGGTCAGTGGTCAGAACTATAGAGTCAGTGGTCAGTGATCAGAACTACAGAGTCAGTGGTCAGTGGTCAGAACTATAGGGTGAATGAATGGGCTTTTTGGTGGGGTTTTTGTGTGCTTTAGTGTGATTTTTCCAGCACTTGAACCACAAAAAGGTTCTGTATGCGCCTGATGGCTTGACCACAGACACGGGCAGGGTGAGGGTGGGGGGTGCACTTAGGCAATGACAATGGCAGCGTCAAATGACAACGGCAAAAACAAATGAGACATTGACAGCAACATGGAAAATGACCATGACAATGACAATGACAATGACAGTAACTGTAACAATAACAATGAATAATATGACAATGACAATGACAATAACAGTAACTGTAACAATAACAATGAATAATATGACAATGACAATGACAATGACAGTAACTGTAACAATAACAATGAATAATATGACAATGACAACGACAATGACAAATGCCAGTAACTGTTACCGTAACACTGACCACACGTTAAGAAACAAAACCCAACAAAATAAAAGGGTAAAGACTTGGGTATTAAAGAATATTGATGGCATTAGGAACTATGTTCAACGTTTCGCCCTAGTGGGCTTCTTCAGGAACGTTTATTAATCTACTACTACTACTACTACTACTACTACTACTACTACTACTACTACTACTACT
>NW_004797393.1:184227-186893 GCF_000002075.1 Aplysia californica
CTCAAATCCTTTTATGTCAATAGATAAACATAGTTCCATGTACTGATAGCATAATGTTGGTATGAATATTGAAGTGATAAGCTGTCTCTTTGTGTCCATGGAGATGTTTGGATGAGATAGGAGGGGTGCGAGCTGGTAGGTGACAGCGGTGGTTTTTCAGTTCGCATTTTTGTTCTCGGTCTATGGACCCGTTATCAGAAAGTGCTGCCAAGATACTTCACCTCCTTCACCTGTTTTAGTTGAACATGGATGTTCAGGGGACATTGGTTTCGGCTCACTTTCATAACTTCTGTTTTTTGTGTGCTTATTTTCATGTCAAATTTCTCGTAGCTGTTGTTTAGTTCGGCAGTATGACTTTGGAGGCTTTGTTAGTTTGGATAAATGGTCGTTTTTAAGCATAAGGGGGCTATCCCGAAAACTGCTGTTTTGAGAAAATCGGAGGAAAAGTTTTTGCCCCTTGTTCAGTTTCTTTAAAAGACAAGGAGAGTTTTCTGTATAACCAAACAAATATAATAATGATATTAAATAGCATTTTTATAGCGCATGTCCCCACTCGAAAGCAAGCTCTATGTTCTTTACGCTATATTATTACCCCAGCAGACCATAGAACACTCAGAAACATTCTCAGCTTCCCGGAAAGCATGCAGTGCAAGCACCTGGTTAAGCGCTCAAACTCTAACAAACTGACAAGATATTTCACTGTCTATAGCTGGGTACCCATTCCCACCTGGGTGAAGTGAGGAAAATTCGTGTAAAGTGCCTTTCCCAAGGACACACGTCGAGCCCGCGGCTCGAACCCCCGAACCCTGCAACCTCACGATTATGAGTCCGGTAGCCTAACCACTAGGCCACCGAAGCCACAAATATACACACCAATGAAACCAGACTTCTCCTATAGGTAGGACAAAGCCCATTTTTGGGGAGGTCAAGATTTCTGGAAACCCCCGAAATCTGGGTTAGCCCGCTCGTCCTTAAAAGCGACCAAATAAGACATTGGCCAGAACAAATAAGGTAAAGAAATTATGTGTCCACCTCAGGGCATCAACTTGTCGGGCGGACAGAAGCAGCGGGTGTCCCTGGCCCGGGCGCTGTACAGCGATGCAGACATTTACCTGCTGGATGACCCGCTCAGCGCGGTGGACAGTCACGTGGGAAGACACATCTTTGACCAGGTCATCGGCCACACAGGCATGCTGGGACATAAGGTGACATTTTAGTATTATTATTATTTTATTTATAATTTATTTTTTTAGGTATTGTCAAAGATTCTCTACTAGTGATAGAGAGTTTTTGGCATTGTGGCCAACAAAAAGGAAGGCAGGTCAGAGAGAGAGGGGGGGGGGGGGGGGGGGGGGGGGGGGGGGGGGGGGGGGGGGGGGGGGGGGGGGGGGGGGGGGGGGGGGATAGAGAGAGAGAAAACGAGAGAGGGAAGGGGAGCGAGAGAGAGAGAAGGGGGGAGAAAGAAAGAGGGGAAAAGAGAGGGAGGGGGGAGGGAGAGAGATAAAGAGAGTCAGAAAGAGAGAGAGAAAGAGAGAGAGAGAGAGGGGGAGAGATAAAGAGAGAAAGAGGCAGACAGACAGACAGAGAGATAACTCCTTTTCCAACCTCTCTACTGGTGTGTAGATGTTTATAATAGTTACTTGTGTCCTCTTAAACTAGTTGAGCGCCATTTTTTCTACTGATCTGTTGAGGATATTTCAGAAGATGTATTTGCAGCACGTGTAGTTTCTTATTCTTGATAAATGGAAACATATTATCATCGCTTTGTTTAAAATGTCTTGTATGAAGGCCAACTCTGCAGCTCTGTTTTTAGTTTTAGTAAGAGTATTACTGCACTTGCAACACAATAAGGACATATTAGTGTTACAAGAGAGTAACAAACGCGAAAAGAAGGAGTGGTAAGGACGATAGATATTTGATAGGAAAGAAGGAGCTGACCACACCAGAGCACCCGCCAATCACCCACTTAAAAACAACAACAACAATAACAACACAACAAGAAAAGCAACAACAACAACAACAACAACAACAACAACAATAAAACTTTTTTTAAACATGGTTGTTCTATTGCAGTTTGTCTGTTCGATATCTCCTGTTCCAACCTCTTTACTGATATGTAGACGTAGTTGAGTGCCATTTTTTCCAACTGATCTGTTGATGATATTTTACAAGAGGTATTTGCAGCATGTGTAGTTTCTTATTTTTGATAAGTGGAAACATATCATCGCTTTGTTTAAAATGTCTTGAATGAAGGCCAACTCCGCAGCTCTGCCAACTGTTTGTTTTAGTAGAGGTTTTACGGCGCTCGCAACTGCATAAGGTCATATGAGCGCCAAGGGGTGGATGTCAACAGAGAAGTCCAAACGGGTAATCAGGCTTACTCTGCTCACCTCTCTAACCTCAACAGTACAAAGTCTGCTTCGACTATCAAGGTACCCCGGAAATAGCAGTTCACAAGAGAATGGCAAGCATACAAAAGAAATAGAGGAAAATTGGCGACAGTAAGGATGAGGGAAAAAAAATAGCATTTCCCCCTATGTTTTTCCGGCACCGAATGAGCATGACATTGATAAATCAGCCCATTTACAGTTCTGTTGTGCATAAGAACATGTTAAAATTCCCCCTTTTGGAATAACCTAAAGACACTGCAGTCAGTAGCACTGCCC
>NW_004797393.1:187017-194183 GCF_000002075.1 Aplysia californica
GGGGGAGCTCTTTCGACTGAGATGTTATGTTGATAGTGGCGTTTAACCCGTACTCATGGGTGGTTTGCGGGTGCTCAGGTGTGGTTTTTCCTTGTTCCCTATCAAACAACTATTGTCATGATCTCTCCTCCTTCCTTTTTTTTCTCTTTGTATTTGTTCGTTTCTCTCTCGTAACACCTCTAATCTTCGGCACTTGTATGACCTAATTGTGTTGCAAGTGCCGCAAAACTCTTTTTTTTTTAAACAAACAAAAGCAAACTCGTACGCTTACCTTGCTTACTCAGGTGGGTGGTTAGCGGGTGCTCTGGTGTGGTTTGCTCCTTCTTTCCTGTCAAACATCAATCGTCCTGATCTCCCCTCCTCCTTCTTTTTCGTGTTTGTTACTCTCTTGTAACACCTCTACTCTTCGGCACTTATATGACCTTATTGTGTTGCAAGTGCCGTAAAACTTTTACTAGAAATATTAATCAATTTATTTTTAAACTCAAACAGTTATCTCACTTTCTCAACTGGGTGGTTTGTGGGTGCTCTGGTGTGGTTTGCTTCTTCTTTCTTATCAAACACCTAGATTCTATCGTCTTTATTCTCCTCTCCTTCTTTTTTTGTGTATGTTGTTCTCTTGTAACACCATAATCTATTCTCCGGCACTTATATTTATATGACTTTTATTGTGTTGCAAGTGCCGTAAAACTCTTATTAAAACCAAACGTGAGGGTGGTTGGCAGGTGCTCTGGTGTGGTTTGCTTCTTCTTCCCTGTCAAACAACTATCGTCATTATCTCTCCTCCTTCCTTTTTTATTCTCTTAGTATTTGTTCGTTTCTCTCTTGCAACACCTCTAACCTTCGGCACTTATATGACCTTATTGTGTAGCAAGTGCCGTAAAACTCTTACTAAAACAAAAATAAAACAATGACGTATTGTGTTGCAAGTGCCGTAAAACTCTTACTAAAACAAAAATAAAACAATGACGTATTGTGTTGCAAGTGCCGTAAAACTCTTACTAAAACGAAAACTTCCTCAGACCCGAGTGTTGGTCACCCATGGAATCCACTGGTTGACAGAAGTGGACACTATTGCAGTGATGGACGATGGTCACCTCACTGGTGTGGCCACCCTGGACGAGTGGGTGGAGAGAGGAGGCGCCTTTGCACAGTTCCTCTCTCAGCACCTTCACAATGACCGCGGAGGGGATGAGGAGGAGGAGGAGGGCGAGGATGAAAGTATCATGGAAGGTTCGATTAGTCTCTCTCTCTCTCTCTCTCTCTCTCTCTCTCTCTCTCTCTCTCTCTCTCTCTCTCTCTCTCTCTCTCTCTCTCTCTCTCTCTCTCTCTCTCTACCTACCTACCTATCTGTCTGTCTGTCTGCCTATCTATCCATCTTCTCCCTTCCTTCCCCTCAGCTCTACGGGTCTCCATAGTTAAGTTGAACTTCGGATGGGTTTATCTTTTTTCACTCCTCTGACGAGATCAACTCTGTAGCCAACTGAATTCTCCTCTGCAAATTATTAGTATTATTGCTATTTTTATTATTGTTCTTTTACTATTATTATTATTATTGTTATTATTATTATTATTATTATTATTATTATTACTATTATTATTATTATTATTTATAATTTATATATTTACTTTTAAATTTTTTAAAGTTATTATTACTTTCATTACCAGTATAATTACTATCTTTATCATTATGTCCCCCACACAGACGGTCACATCAGCAAAGCCGTGTTTCAACGTTTGGTGTCCATAACGTCAGAGAAATCAGCTGATGATAGCGCTGGAGAGACTCTGCACAAGAGGTGATTTTTCTACCTGTTGTTGTTTGTTTGTTTTAGTAGAGGTTTTACGGCGCTCGCAACTGCATAAGGTCATATGAGCGCCAAGGGGTGGATGTCAACAGTGAAGTCCTTACAGGGAATCAGGCTTACTCTTCTCACCTCTCTAGCCTCAACAGCACAAGGTCTGCTTCGACTATCAAGTCAAGGCAACCCAAAAATAGCGGGTCACAAGAGTCTGACAAACATACAAAAGAAGTAGAGGAAAAATGACGATTGTAAGGATTAGGAAAGATAAAGCAGCAGTCCCTGTTGAAGTTCAGGCACAGTTACGAGCATGACAGTGATGAATCAACCCATTTACAATTACGATTTTACTGTGCATAAGAACATGGGCATTTCTCTACCTATAGGAGAACGTTTGGTTTCATTGGTGCGTACATTTGTTTAGTTTCAGAGAAAACTCTCCTTGTATTTGTATTTTAAATAAACTTAACAAGGATCCAAAAACTTTAACTTCGATTTTCTCAAAACAACATTTTTCGGGATAGCCCCCTTGTGCTTAAAAGCGGCCATTTATTATTCTCCCGCTGTGTGAAAACCTGTTCCTCCAGCGTCCACAAACAGGAGGCAGGCTCTGACGTCACGCTCCATGTGGAGAAGTCAGGACAGAAGAAGGAGGAGCCCAGCAAGAGCAAGCTGATCACAGAGGAGGAGATGGACACGGGAAAGGTAACTGGCTTTTTTTTTCTTTTAAAAAAAGTGGTCTTAGTGTTTTACGGCACTTGCAACACAATAAGGTCATATACGTGCCGAAGATCAGAAGTGTTACAAGAGAGTAACAAACACAAAAAAGATGGAGAGATTAAGAAGATAGACATTTGATAGGAAAGAAGAAGCGGACCACACCAGAGCACCCGCCAACTACCCATCTTTTTTTTTTAAAGAAGTCCATAAAAATGGAAAAATTTCGGGAATAGGTTTAATTACGCCCTTATCAAAAAGATAGGCAGGGATAGTGACGATATTATTACTAACACAACAACAACAAGAACTACAACAACAAAAGCAGCAGTAATACGGGAATAAAAATGATAAAACACTACCCACAACAACAACAACTACAATAATAATAGTAATAATAGTAATAATTATAATGATGATGATGATGAGATTAAGTGCTGACAAAATGAGTTACTTCTCGCAATCCACAAATAGGGATAATATTGTCCAGAAATCGACACTAGGGTCAAATCTGTAGATTTTCTATTGATGCCATATCTTTAAGTATTACATGCCTTTTATTAATTCCTACTTATTGGTTGTAAAAACGTCAGGTAGAAGGGTGACGCATCAATGTCCTTATAGGGCTTGAATCCGAGAAGTAATTCAATTTGTCAGCACACTTCTAATAATGCTATTTCTCAGATCAAGTGGTCAGTCTACGGCGAAGTGGCCAAGGCTTATGGGATCGGTTTCACCATCTTGACAGTTGTCTTTTTCATCGCCAACGAAGTGGCCCTTGACCTCGGCGACCTCTGGCTATCCGCGTGGACAGATGACCAGCCCCTGTCCAACTTCACTCAGCTTCCGGCCAGCAGTGAGGCCAGGGCAGACAAGAATGAGTACTATCTCCTGGTCTACACGGGACTTGGCTTAGCTCAGAGTGAGTTGAAAATCCGTCCCCGTGGTTTTATGCACCCCGCATAATTTAGCCAAAATTTGATCATTTTTTGGTATAATTTCTGATTATTTTCCTTTATCATTCTTTGTTATAATTAACAGAATCGCATAATTTCACATTTTTGGGCTCAGTCAGAATTGTTCTTGCATAAAACGACGGGTACAGGAAAATGGGGCACGCCGCGTGGGAGTCACTTGGGTGCTCGTTTCTGGGCTTATGGAGTTATTGGTATCATCTGAAAGCTGATTTATTTTCCTTGCTTCAAATGAAAAAAAATACAATGTATTCATTTATCTTGAATAAAACTCAAGTTATTTTTGCTATTAAAGGAAGTGAGGTCACCGGGTTTCAGAGGGGAAATTAGCGAGAAAATGGCCGCCAAATTTTTTTAACTCCATGAAAACAATAAAATGACATAATATTTTGTGCCTGTAATCAATGTTTTTCCAGAAAAATTCACATAGACATGTATTCTTTTATGGACGTAAAAGAAATTGAGCCAAAAAATATAAATTTTATTTTAAAATTTCAAATGGCGGGAAAATGTCTGTTTCTCCGATTTCTGTATTTTGACGAGCGCCTGATTTCACCACGCTCTAAGCTGTCATCAGCTGGTCTTACTTTACTCTAAACTGTCCACGGCCCCCTCAGGGCAATGCTACTGACTGAAGTGTCTTTAGGCCTTTCCAAAAGGGGAGATATTAACAAGTTTGTATGCACAGGAGAATTGTAAATGGGCTGATAAATCAATGTCATGCTCATTCGGTTCCGGAACAACATAGGGGGAATTGCTGCTTTTTCTTTCCTCATCCTTACTATCGTCATTTCTCTACTTCTTTTGTATGTTTGTCACTCTCTTGTGAACTGCTAGTTTCCGGGTGCCTTGATAGTCGAAGGAGACTTTATGCTGTTGAGGCTAAAGAGGTGAGCAGAGTAAGCCTGATTCCCCATTTGGACTTCTGTTGACATCCACCCCTTGGCGCTCATAATATGACCTCATGAAGTTGTGAGCACCGTAAAACCTTACTTTAAAAAAATGGTTTAAACTGTCCTCTGCTGCTCTCATCATCATCATCTGGTGCCTTGCCGACTGGCGTGGGCGACCATAGACCTCCACTTCACTCTGTCTTTCGTTGCAGCAATGGTGTCTGTTCTTCTTGCTGTTCCTAGCCATGTTGTCATCTTGTCCAGTATCTTTTCCCTCTGTCTGCCTCTGTCTCTCTTTCCATCAAACTTGCCTGTTGTTACAATATTCTCCTATGCTTCTTTCCGCATTGTGTGTCCGAAGAAATTTGCCTGTCGCTTTCTTATAATTTTATATCTGTCGTCTGCAATTTGCTTCAACCAAGACTTCTTCATTTGTTTTTCTAGCTGTCCATGGGATACGTAGCTTGCGTCTTATGAACCACAACTCTGCTGCTCTAAATAACTCTAAATTTTCCTCAGCTGTGTTGGTGATCGCCTACTCCATCGTCCTCCAATGCTGTAAGATCAAATCCTGTCGCAAATTCCACGCCAATCTTCTGCACAGCGTCCTTCGAGCACCCATGGAGTTTTTCGACACCACGCCCATGGGCCGGATTCTCAACCGTTTCGGAACCGACATGGAGCAGTTAGACATGGAGGTGTTTTTTGAGCTGAGGATTGTCCTGGCTCACATCTTGCGCAGTGTTGGGATTATCGTCATCATAAGTTACAGCGTCCCGGTGTTTTTGGCGGTGATTGTTCCACTCTTGGGGCTGTTCTATTTGGCTCAGGTGAGTGTTTTTGTCCTAGGCAAGAAATTAGGGGCGGGGGGGAGAGAGAGAGAGAGAGAGAGAGAGAGAGAGAGAGAGAGAGAGAGAGAGAGAGAGAGAGAGAGAGAGAGAGAGAGAGAGGGGTAGATGGGGTGGGCAGAAGGAGAGGGAGAGAGAGAGGGAGAAAGAGAGAGAGAGAGGGAGAAAGAGAGAGAGAGAGAGAGAGAGAGAGAGAGAGAGAGAGAGAGAGAGGTGTGGGGGGGGGGGGGGGACAAATAAGTCTGATATAATGTTAATAGTAAAATGGTAGAATTCCACATCTTACTTTTCGATTGGTTTGTGAGACAAGTGTTAGGGACACATCCTCCACAACAGTTTTACTTTGGGTCTGATAAGTTAGGAAACAAGACGTAACATGAATTCTACGATATCACCGTCCCCGTACTTCCATTTTTCAACTTAATGGGGAAAAAAAAATTTATATTGCGGGTCAAATCCACACCCACATAAGCGCACATGCCGAAGTAAAATAAAGAGACAGACATACAAGAAATTAAAGCTGAATTGAAAAATAAAACGAGGCAGAGAGAAGCAAGTGATTAAAGCTGAAAGTAAAGCAGATTTCTGTTTGTTCTGAGTGCTGTAATTTGGGGTGGGGGAGGGGGGGTGGAATTACTGCCAGGTGTGGAATTCCCCCATCTTCCTATGGTATTTTACCTACCGTCAGCCGGGGCTACTTAGACAACTCGATGCACCCTGCATAATTTAGTAATATTTGATCATTTTTTGTATAATTTCTGATTATTCTCCTTTATCATTCTTCGTTAAAATTAACAGAATCGCATAATTTCATATTTTTGGGCTCAGCTTGCATAATTTCGGAGTTTTTCTTGCGTAAAACTACGGGGACAGCTTAGGCCACTTACAAAGAACGGTCCATACTAAGGAATAAAGAAACGTGCAGCCATTGTGGTCTGGCCAAAAACGAGCCAGATTTATTCGAGCAGTACAACCAGTTGTAGATAGATGTCTAATACAGTGCCCCTTTTAAAGGACCAGCGGGCTAACTCAGATTTCGGGGATTTCCAGAAATCTTGACCTACACTAAAAGTGGGCATCACCCTACCTATAGGAGAAGTTTGGGTTCATTGGTGTGTATATTGGTTTTGTAACAAACTCTCCTTGACTTTTAAAGAAACTGAACAAGGGGCAAAAAGTTTACCTTCGATTTTTCTCAAAACATCATTTTTCGGGATAGCGCCCTTGTGCTTAAAAGCGACCATTTCATGTTGGTTTTCAGCAATTCTACATCCGGACATCCTGCCAACTCCGACGAATCACCTCCAAGAATCGCTCCCCGCTGTACGCACACTTCAGCGAGACCCTATCTGGCACCAATGTCATTCGGGCATATCAGGCTCAGGGCAGATTTATCCACGAATCGGAGGCCAAAACCGATTACTTTCAGAGAGCTGTTTATGCCTCTAATGCTGTGAATAAGTGAGTTGTCTGTTTTTTTGTAAGTGTTTTACGGTGCTCGCAACTGCATAAGGCTATATGAGAGCGCAAGGCACATCAAACATTTTCAGTTGGTAGGCAGTTATTTGAATTTTGCCCATGTGGCGGCCGAAGCCTAATCTTGTCGATTTTTACCTCCAAGGGATTTTTAACATGCGCAACATGCATGCTAGACCTCCGAGATTTTTCATCCTTGTCCGAAAAGGTTAGGTGTAGATTATTATGCCATTAGAGCTTTCTTTAACATTAGAAATATTGTTTTCCCTAGGGCGTATTAGTCATTGCTTCCCACATTGTCTAAAAGTGTAGGCCCCTACCGATCAGGAAAAAATTAACATTCTGGTCCTTCTCAGTCTTCCAGTTTGTTCGGCAACCAACGTCAAACGAGATAAAAGTGCAGAATTTTCAGTAAGTTTTATGGCGCTCGCAACTGTATAATAAGGTCATAATAAT
>NW_004797393.1:194283-196337 GCF_000002075.1 Aplysia californica
ATAATAATAATAATAATAATAATAATAATAATAATAATATAACATTTATATAGCGCATTTCCAAAAAAAGTAGCTCAGTGCGCTTTACATTGGAATACCCATTTTTCAAAAACCTTTCTTACTACCGGGTACTTCCTTTCTTCTCATGCAATATACATTAATGCACACACACACACACACACACACACACACACACACACACACACACACACACATTCACATACACACACACACACACAGACTATTTTCATCCAGACATAGGAACAGAACAACTATAATGAAAGATAACGTTAAAAGCTTATGAAGGATAGGCCTGTAGGAACAGAAAATGTTTAAGATGTCTTTTGAAGCTATCAAGTGTTCTTATTTGTCTTAGTTACTTAGTTTCATGGGTAATCTGTTCCACATAAATGGACCAAGATATGAGAAAGATCTCTCTCCGTATGATTTGTACGATTTTACAGGTGTCACAAGTATAATAATATATGAGCGCCAAGGGGTGGGTGTCAACACAGAATTCCAAACAGGGAATCAAGCTTACTCTGCTCATCTCTCCAGCCTCAACTCAACAGTATAAAGTCTGCTTCGACTATCAAGGCACCCCGGAAATAGCAGTTCACAAGAGAGTGACCAAAACACAAAAGAAGTAGAGGCAAAATGATGATTGTAAGGATGAGGAAAGAAGAAGCAGCAGTAAAATAATCATAATAATAATAATAAAAATAATAGTAATAATAATGATAATAATAACGATGATAATAATAATAATAATAATAATAATAATAATAATAATAATAATAATAATAATAATAATAATAATAATAATTTAATAATATGATAGTCACGTTAAACTCGTAGATATCTACAACAACCACAATTGATTTTGTTCTGCAAGTGTTCAGTAGATTTTTGGTCAAGCTCACTCATGCCTGCAACAACTCGCTTTATCTCTTTAAAAAAAGTCTTTTTTTATGTTACTTATTTATTTATTTTATTTGTTTACGTATTTATCGTTAAATTAATTAATTAATTTCTCTAATTTTCTGTATTTTCTTTCTTTCTTTCTTTTGTAGTTTTTTTTATATTAATGTATTTTATTTCTTTTTTTAAATTTCGTTCTTTCTTTCTTTATTCATTCATTCATTCATTCATTCATATATTTACTTCTATTTATTCATTTATTTATTTATGTATTTATTCATGTATTTATTTATCTCTCAGGTGGATGCAGGTCCGGATGGACATGTTGAGCTACGTCATCATCGGCTCGTCTGTTATCTTCGCCGTCTCCTCCAGAGATGAAATGTCGGCCGGTCTGGTGGGTCTCACAATCACGTATGCGCTGTCGGTGAGTACAGAGTAGAGGAGTGGGAGAGCTGGATGCGTGGTTGTCATCATCTTTAGTCTTTTGTCCATCCATGTCTTCAGATTTACTGACTTACTTTTAGTTTCACTTTTATGAGTGGTTAGTGGGTGTTCTGCTCATGCTGTGGTTTGTTCCTATAATATCGTCCTGATCTCCCCTCCTTCTTTTTTATATTTGTTACTCTCTTGTAATACCTTTAATCTTCTGACGCCCATATGACCTTATGCAGTTGCGAGCACCGTAAAACTTCTACTAAAACTAAAGAAAAAACTAAGATTCACTGACTTACTTTTAGTTCCACTTTTTGGGTTGTTAGTAATGTTAGTGAGTGTTTTGCTGTGATTTGTTCCTTGTTTCCTATCAAACATTTTCTATCATCCTTATTATGATCTCTCCTAACTGTATAAGATGATTATAATTTTTCCGATGCAAGCTGCTGTTTCCTAGTTGAAGGAGAACAATCTATACTTTTTGAAGTGAACACTGGTGTTCTACAAGGCTGCATATTATCACCTGTACTTTTTGTAATTGTGCTTCTCCGGTGTTGTAGGAGAGGCTATAGCCATAAGGGCAAAACATGAACTGAGCAGGACAGCCCAGTATAATGATAGGTAGTGGGCTTGAAGTGAGAGAAGGAAGAAGAAGAAGAAGAAGAAGAAGAAGAAGAAGAAGAAGAAGAAGAAGAAGA
>NW_004797393.1:198988-201661 GCF_000002075.1 Aplysia californica
AGTTGATGGTGGTGGTGATGATGGTGGTGGTGATGATGGGGGTGATGATGATGATGATGGGGATGGTGATGGTGATGATGGTGGTGGTGGTGGTGATAATGATGATGATGATGATGGTGGTGATGGTGGTAGCTGTTGATGGTGATATTGATGATGATGAGGAGGAGGATGGTGGTGATGATGATGGCGGTGATAATGATGATGATGATGATGGTGGGGGTGGTAATGATGGTGGTGGGGATAATGATGATGGGGGTGGTGATGATGGTGGTGATAATGGTGGTGATGATGATGGTGGGGGGTGGTAATGATGGTGGTGGTGATAATGATGATGCAGGTGGTGATGATGGTGGTGATAATGGTGGTAGTTGTTGATGGTGATTATGATAATGATGATGATGATGGTGGTGGTGGTGGTAGTGGCTGATGGTGATAATGATAATGATGGTAATGGGGGTGGTGATGATGGTGGTGGTGATGATGATGATGATGATGATGATGATGATGATGATGATGATGATGATGATGATGATGATGATGGAGATACTGATAATGGTGATCATGGAGATGGGGGTGGTGATGATGGGGGTGGTAGTTGTTGATGCTTATTATGATGATGATGGTGATGGGGGTGATGATGGTGGTGGTGGTAGTGGCGATGTCCCAGCAGACAGACTGTGGTACTTGATAGAAAATCTCCCTACTTGGGACTCGAATTCTCATCTAATATGCATACAATAACGCATTTTGCCAGTGAAAAATTCGTCAAATTAAATGAACATTTTCATTAATGAATTAAACGTTCATTCAGGACCCCATGCTGTTTGCCGGCAGTCTACGCCTCAACCTTGACCCCTTCCAAGAAAAAACAGACGCCGAACTGTGGACAGCTCTCGAGCATGCTCACTTGAAGGCGTTCGTGGAAGAGTCGCCTCAGGGCCTGGAGCATGAGGTGGGGGAGGGGGGTCAGAACTTGAGCGTGGGTCAGCGACAGCTGGTGTGCCTGGCCCGGACGCTGCTGAGGAAGACCAAGATCCTGATCCTGGACGAGGCAACGGCGGCTGTGGATGTGCAGACGGATGGGTTCATCCAGAGGACCATCAGAGAGGAGTTCAGCAACTGCACCATCCTCACTATTGCACACAGGCTCAACACCATCATTGACTATGATAGGTGAGTACAGTACAATCGTTGTTATAGCACACAATAGGGGAGTACACTACAATCTTTGTTATAGCACACAGGCTCAACACCATCATTGAGTATGGTAAGTGAGCACAGTACAATCGTTGTTATACTATAGCACACGATAGATGAGTACCCTGCAATCGTTGTTATAGCACCCGATAGGTGAGTACCCTACAATCGTTGTTATAGCACACGATAGGTGAGTACCCTACAATCGTTGTTCTACTATAGCACACGATATGTGAGTACCCTACAATCGTTGTTATAGCACACGATAAGTGAGTACCCTACAATCGCTGTTATAGCACACGATATTTGAGTACCATACAATCTTTGTTATAGCACACGATAGGTGAGTATACTACCTGCACAATCCTCGCTAGCTACTATCATCACTACAATCTTTGCTATTGCACACAAGCTCAGTACCTTCATAGACTATTATAGGTGAGTACAGTACAATCGTTGTTATAGCGCACGACAGGTGAGTATACTAAAATCTTCGTTATTACACATAGGCTCAGCACCATCATTGATTGTGATAGGTGAGTATACTATTCGTACAATCTTTGTTATAGCACACGATAGGTGAGTATAATACAATCTATGTTATAGCACACGATAGGTGAGTACTCTACAATTTTTACTATTGCACACAGGCTCAACACCATCATTGACTATGATTGGTGAGTATGCTACCTGCACAATCCTCGCTACAATCTTTGTTATAGCACACATGCTCAACACCATCATTGATTATGATAGGTGAGTACAGTACAATCCTAACTTCAATCCTCGCTACAGTCTTCGTTATAGCACACACATACTCAACACTATCTATCATTGACTACTATAGATGAGTTCACTAAGACCATAAGAGAGGATTTCAGGGACTGCACCATCTTCACTATAGCACATAGGCTCACACAGTCATTGACTACGTAAGGTGAGTATACTCCTCACTACAATCTTTGCTATAGCACACCGGCTCAACATCATCATTAATTACGATGGGCAACTACAGTACAATCGTAACCTAGCAGTTCGCAAGAGAGTAACAAACACGCAAAAGAAATAGATGAAACATGACGATAGTAAGGATGAGGAAAGAAAAAGCATCAGTTCCCCCTACGTTGTTCCGGCACAGAATGAACATGACATTGATACATCAGTCCATTTACATTTCTGCTGTGCATAAGAACATATTATTAATATCCCCCCTTTAGGAATGGCCATAAGACACTTGTATTCAATGTCCAATGTAAGCCTGATTCTCCGTTTGGACTTCTCTGTTGACATCCACCCCTTGGCGCTCATATGACCTAAGGCAATTGCGAGAGCCGTAAAACCTTACTAAAACAAAAGACATCAAGTAAGTCATTCAGTTTAGAAGTACAGTGCGTTTTCTTGTTTCAATATCGTTTAAGGTACAGATGTATTTCTCTATTTATAAAAGGACATCCTAAGTTGTAGTCTATAACCCCC
>NW_004797393.1:202804-205911 GCF_000002075.1 Aplysia californica
ATACGTGTGCTTGTGTACGTATGTGTTTGTGTGTGTGTGTGTGTGTGTGTGTGTGTGTGTGTGTGTGTGTGTGTGTGTGTACATATGTACAAGCAGTACTGGTACATTCCCGAACTGAGTTACTAATCCCCAGTGCCTGTCCCATCCACAGAGTGCTTGTACTGGATATGGGTCAGATTGCTGAGTCCGGACCCCCGGCGGAGTTGTTGGCAGACCCCACCTCTGTCTTCTTCTCTATGGCAAAGAACGCTGGACTTGTTTAGTTGTAGGGAATACAATGTTCAGAGCAAAAGAAGAAATGATGATGAGGCGGAGTGGCTGGATGAAATGAAAATGAATACATGAATAAATGAAAAAAAAATAATTAATTAATTATTTTAATTAATAAACTAATAAACGAACAAACAAATAAAATAATTAATAAATAATAAATAAATAAATAAATTTAAAAAGTAAAATTAATGAAGAGTAGGACGATGGAAGGAAGAGAAATATTTTTTAATGGACAGAAAAGATGACAATTTGGAGAGGGGGATGGAAGGACCAGACTTTCTTTACTTACAGAGAGGGGGATACTGCGGAGGAGATCGGGAAGGTGAAAGGAAGAAACAGTTTTAAAAGAAAAAGAAAAAAAGAAATGGAATAGGCTTATAGGATGAGACGAAGTTGAAAGAAAAGAACTTTTGAAGAGGATAAGAAAAACAATGTAGAGAGGATAATAAGTCCGATAAGAGGAAATGGGAGGACGAAAGGAAGACAGCCGGAGAAAAACATAGCGTGCTAACAAAATGAGTTACTTCTCGAATTTGAGCCCTATACTTTACTTTACTTTTTCGACCCAGCGGCCATCTGGGTTCTAGCCCTTCGACCTGCCGATATGGTTAAGAATTTACAGATTTTTATCAGCTTTGTTTTGTCGTTGTATAGAGTATTTCCGATGTTTGGGGAGGCAGGTAGGTGCTACGCAGGTCACAAAGTGCAGGGCAGGAAAAGAGATGGTGTGATGATACTGAATCATCCTGGCAGTCACACAGCGGGCCGTCGGGTGGGGTGTCCTTGCGGATCCTATTGAGGTAGGACTTCAGTGGGATGTGTTGTGTTAACAGGCGAAAGATAGTGACTTGTTCTCTTCTACTCAGGGAATTCAGAGCATATTTTGCGTTTGGAGTGGTCATGTGTGCAAAGACAGTTCTTCCAGTTTTGCCCATTGCCCATCCATTTAGTCACTGTTCCCTGGTGTTGCATTTGATGATGTTCTTGACTGTCTGTTGTGATACAGGGTTGTGAGGTTGTGTTTGTGATGCTCCCTTCTTGGCAAGGGTGTCTGCTCTGTCGTTTCCTGGGATGTTGCTGTGGCCAGGTATCCACTATAAAGTCAGGTCAACGGCATAGGTCTGTATGAAGGTGTTGATTGTAAGAGCCACAGATAGGCAGGCTGGGCTTTCGAAATTCATGTTTTCCAAAGCTTGGAGTACTGGTTTTCCGTCTGTGAAGACAAGTGTCCTTGATTTTGTCTGGATCATCATCCAGTGCCAGATCTGCGACAGACATCGGCGATCATGGTTCTCCATCCATTCCTTTGCTCGGATGCTCTTTAAAAAAGCTACGTTTCCCTGATCTTTCCCTGTCACCCATTTGTTCAGACCCTTAGCAGTCTCCTAAGAAACCACCTTTCTGTTGCTTCTATTTTATTTTCACTGTCTTTAGTGATTTTTGTTTGATATAATGAAAATGCTGGTCAGGTGGAGGATTGCTGTTTCAACGGCGATGGCCTCTGCCTCATAATTTGTACAATTTAATCCCTATAGAAATGATACATCACGCTTATTGGTGAAGTTTTTACAATTTTTAAGTAGGAAATAATAAAAGGCATGTTATAGGCCCCTACTTTATGAAAAATATAATGGCATCTGTAGAAAATCTACAAATGAGACCCTAGTGTCAACTTTGTACCAATATCTGTGTGTGTGTGTGTGTGTGTGTGTGTGTGTGTGTGTGTGTGTGTGTGTGTGTGTGTGTGTGTATGCGCGTGTGTGGTGTGTGTGTGTGTGTGTGTACTCGTGGTGGAACACCAAACCAATGTGCCAGGATCTGGACAATAAAAGATAAAGATAAAGATAAAGATCTCCATATCTTGTGGATTGTGAGAAGCAACTCATTTTGTCAGCACATCTCACATATTGTATTTGTACAGTGTAATGAAGAAGCAAAAAGAATAATATGGAAGGGGGGGGGGGGGGGATAAAAAGGAAAAAGGGGGGGGGGGAGGGATAAGTAGGGGGAAAAAAGGGGGGAGGGGGTTCTTTGAAGGAGTAAGCGTAAAAGGAGTAGAAATTATAGACAAATAAGCAAACAATGTTTTGTTGTTATGGGAAATGAAACGTTCTCTGGTTTGTTAATGTTAATGGTCATTTGGTGTTGGAAAAAAAACCCAGGCCAGACAGAAATGACTGAAGCATGGTAAAGGAAGTTATGATTTGTGAAGCATCGTGGTAAAATCCGGCGCTCGTCAAATCGAATAAAATCGAATATTAAGAAGGCAATTTTTCTCCAGTTTGAAGATTTTAAAAAAAATATTTTTTGGGCTCAACACCTTTTATGTCAAACTAAAAACACATTTCCATGTGAATTTTACTGAAATACGTTGACTAATGGCACAAAATAGGTACACTTTTGGTTTTCAAAAACTCTCAAATTATAGAGGTTTGGCGGCCATTTTTTTGCTAATTTTACCTCTAAAACCAAGCAACACCCACCTCCTTCAATCGCCGATATCTCCACTTCTATTCAAGATAAATGGTCTTTTTTTTCATCAAAAGCAAGGCAAACATGTATGAGCTTTTCAATGCTACCAATAGCTTCACATGCCCAAAATTTGACGAGCGCCTCATTCCACAGCGTTGTGACACATTTGTCCATGGTGCCCTTTGCAATCGTCAAAGTTTGCAAAAATGATGATGAAAAGAAATCTAGTTTTGTTTTGTTCCCATCAAATTGTCATCCATACCATTACCATTTGTTGTTGTTGTTGTTGTTAGCGATCCAGTAGCATCTGAGCGTTTACTCTTCTGCATGATGCCATTCGGTAATAGTTGCATGTCTGTTCT
>NW_004797393.1:206160-253660 GCF_000002075.1 Aplysia californica
GTGGTTTATTCATGTGGCCATACATCCTCCTTCCTGTCGTGCCTGTGGCCCAATCATTCATCCACTCTTCCTTGAGGTTTGACTTGACCATTACCATTTGATCAATCAAATCCCTATGTTATAATTACATGCGATTGTTACGTTATCATTTTAATATACATGTACATTCATGAGTCGGCAAAATTTGCCAACTGTTTGAGAAGTTGAATGATTCTTGATTGATCTGTGATTTATACGATTATACAGCACTTCATGTATTTTCATTGTTTTTAATCGCGTGTCTGAGATGTTTATTTTCATATTATATACAGTGTATAAATACGCCAGCCAAATGCCAAACAAATACCATCGATTATGTGTTCAAAGAGTGTTGAAATAAAATCTTCTTTTTTACCCCATTTGATGAATGGAACATATTTATTTTTTCAAGTTCCAGTGTTTACTGTTAGTTTTCATTTTTAAGAGTTTTACGACACTTGCAAAACAAGTAGGCCATATTGTAAGTACCGAAGAGTAGATACATGTAGTATTTAAAGAGAGTTTAGTTTTGTTTTAGTAAAGGTTTTACGACGCTCGCAATTGCATAAGGTTATATGAGCGCCAGAAGATTAGAGGTGTTACAAGAGAGTAACAAACATTAAAAAGAAGAAGGGGAGATAAGGACGATAGATGTTTGATAGGAAAGAAGAAGCAAACCAAACCAGAGCATCCGCCAACCACCCACATTACAAGTGGTAGCCTAAAAACGTGTTTGATAGGAAAGAAGGAGCAAGCCACACCACAGCACGCGCCTACCACCCTAAGGATCTATAGTCATATGAGGCCAAGGGGTGGATGTCAACAGATAAGTCCAAACGGAGAATCAGGCTTACTCTGTTCACCTCTCTAGCCTCAACAGCACAGAGTCTGATTCGACTATCTAGGCACCCCGGAAATAGCAGTTCACATGAGAGTGAAAAACATACAAAAGAAGTAGTAGAGGAAAAGACGAAAGTAAGGATGAGGAAAGAAAAAGCAGCAATTCCCCCTATGTAATTCCGGCACAGCATGAGAAGGACGTTGATACATCTGTCCATTTATAATTCTACTGTGCATAAAATCATATTAATCCACCAACCCCCCCCCCCCCTCCCCCCTCCTTTGAGAATGGCCTAAAGCCTAAAGACACTTCAGTCAGTAGTACACATGTACTACCCTTGAGTGGGGGGGGGGGGGTATAGGGACCAGTGTGAGCGCAGATAGAACAACAAGCAACAATACAATCAGGACAGCTTTTTAGCAAAAGTTTTACGGCACTTACAACACAAAATAGTCATATGAATGCCGAAGACTAGAGGTGTTACAAGAGAGCAACAAACACAAAAGAAAGAGGGGAGATAAAGACGATAGATGTTTGGTGGGAAAGAAGAAGCAAACCACACCAGAGCACCCGCCAACCACCCACGGCAAGAGTTTTAAGACACTTGCAACACAATAAGGTCATATAAGGGCAGAAGACTATAGAGGTGTTACAAGAGAGCAACAAATACAAAAAAAGAAAAAAGAGCAACAAACACAAAAAAAGAAAGAGGGGAGATAAGGACGATAGATGTTTGATAGGAAAAAAGGAGCAGACCACACCAGAGTACCCGCCCGGATTCCCTGCATGCACACAAGTCGCATCAGCTAAAAGTGACGTAACAGGCCACTGAGGAGAAAAAGAAGGGTTTCTGGACAAACGACAGAAACAGTACGAAAGAAAACAGTGAAAAAATCAGGCTGTAGTGCCTTTTCTTTCTTGATTACATGTAATTTGTTTTAGTAAGGTTTTACCGTGCTCGAAACTGCATAAGCTCATATCAACACCAAGGGGTGATTGTCAACAGAGAAGTCCAAACAGGGAACCAGGCTTACTCTGCTCACCTCTCTAGCCTCAACAGCACAAAGTCTGCTTCGACTATCAAAGCACTCCGGAAATAGCAGTTCACAAGAGAGTGACAAACATACGAAAGAAGTAGAGGAAAATGACGACAGTAAAGATGAGGAAAGAAAAAGCAGCAGCTCCCCCTATGTTGTTCCGGCACAGTATGAGCATGACATTGATATCAGCCCATTTACAATTCCACAGTGTATAAGAACATGTTGATATCCTCCCTTTGGGAACGGCCTAAAGACACTTCAGTCAGTGGCACTGCCCGCGGGGGGGGGGGGGGGGGAGCTTACCGTTCTTTTAACACAATAAGGTTATGCCAAAGATCAGATGTGTTACAAGAGAGTAACAAACACAAAAAAGGAGGAGGAACGATCAGGACTATAGAACATTGTCATGTTTGATAGGAAAGAAGGAGCGGACCACACCAGAGCACCCGCCAACCACCCACAGACAATAATTAAGACCAAAAGGTACAGCCTCTTTCAGCACCCTTCAAAAAACGTTCCACCCGTTAAAAAAACCAGCCAACAACCCAGGCAATCAGCCTATCACTCACAAAACAATGCAGTGTTTGTGTACAATAGAGTTTCATTTTATTTTTTGTGTAATTGAAAGAACATAGAAAGACAAATAAAGTGTTCATATAATTTTTAAAACATCTACAGCAGATTTAGTCACTTTCAAGTCCACATACACAACACATGTATATGTATACATGTACATATACATATCATCAAAGACATGAGCATATTAGTATTATAAGCATGGGCTGAAGTTTGCTTACCCATCATGATGAGCATTTCAAAACACAATTATAACGGAATGCAGGCTTGCCAACTTTTGAGATACTGAATTCTGGAATTTTGATTGCGCCAGGGATACACACTTCTGTGATAGGCTACTAAAGTTACTAAAAAAATCCACCTACACCACAAAAACAGCTCAAACAAACCAGTGGAGAGAGAGGAGAGAGAGAGGGGGGGGGGAGGAGAGAGAGAGAGAGAGAGAGAGAGAGAGAGAGAGAGAGAGAGAGAGAGAGAGAGAGACAGAGAGAGAGAGAGAGAGAGAGAGAGAGAGAGAGAGAGAGAGAGAGAGAAAGAGAGAGAGAGAGAGAGAGAGAGAGAGAGAGAGAGAGAGAGAGAGAGAGAGAGAGAGAGAGAGAGAGAGAGAGAGAGAGAGAGAGAGAGAGAGAGAGAGAGAGAACGACGATGGCAATTCGGGAATTTCCAGAAAAATTCGGGAAGGTTGGCAAGCCTGCGAATGGCATAGTTCAATGAAGTTGCAGCAAATACATGTTCATAAATATAAATACCCCAAGACTCCTGCGTAATGCTTTACTGCTTAGACTCATTAGTTATTTAGTTATTGAGGAAGTACATGAAAACAAGGAAGGAAAAAATGAACGTGATAACATTGACAGATTGAAGAAAGAAAAGACAAGATTTTATAACAGTGGCAAAAAAGACATGGAAGCAAAGCAATGAAAATGAAATGTTCTGAACGTGACAGGTAAGGCAAGACTGTAGGAAGAATGAGAAGAGTAGGAAGACTGATATGTCTAGATCATTTATCATGTAATTTATAGTTTTAGTAAGAGTTTACGGCACTTGCAACACAATAAAGTCATAAGTGCTGAAGATTAGAGGTGTTACAAGAGAGTAACAAACACAAAACAGAAGGAGGAGAGATCAGGACGATAGATGTTCGCTAGGAAAGAAGGAGCAAACCACACCAGAGCACCCTCCAACCACCTATATAATGTAATTCACGGCTCCCAAAAAAAAAGAAAAGAAAGACAAGACGCGAACGTGTCAGAAAGACTTGAACAATGAAAGAATACATCATGCACCTTAATCAACTTGAAGAATACAAGAAACGTCGCCACTTGAAAAAATATTTCTCCCAGATTGAAATGAAATGAAACTCAAATTCAAATACTGTTCTTAAAGTAAGTGAATAACTTGTACGGATATATTCTTTGCCAATTAGTAAATGATAGGTGCCAGTTGTGTGAGTGTGTGAGTGTGTGTGTGTGTGGGTGGGTGTGTGTGTGTGTGTGGGTGTGTGTGTGAGTGTGTATGTGCGTGTGTGTATGTGCGTGCGTGTGTGTGTGTGGGTTAGGAAAGAAAATACAAACCACACCAGACAGACACCTACCAACCAGACACGAATTAATCACCATTTATTGCAGGCCATAGCCATGCATGCAGGGAAAAGGGGCGATACATTTGAACATATTGTACTCATCCTTTACTGCTGGCTAGGAGGGCTGCCCAGTTTGTCACAGGACCAGTTCGTCATAATTACAGCACTTCAACACTGTAGTTGTAACTAAAGTTTTTTATTCTCCACCTTTAAATTGATGGCGTAGAGACAGTCCCGCTAAAAATATAATTCAGCTTGTGTTGTTCAATATTTCTTCCTTTTTGTATGCAAATCAAAGCAAATTACTCTACAAGATTTCAACAATGAATGTTCCTTCGTTAAAAAGAATTTAAAAAATAAAGTTCAATTCATACAATCAATCAATCATTCATTTACTCTTTTTGAGAGTGTCAGTGATAACTTCCATCATGCAGGGCACAGTCGAGGCGGGGTGGGCCTGTGACAAACTGGCATGCTTCCCTGGCCTGAGCCACACAGGTCAAAGGGGCGATACATTTGAACGTATTTATCATTTATTGCACAACTCTGGGTTCATCATCACAATCCTGTCCTCATGGTTTTATGCACCCCGCATAATCTAGCAAAATTTGACCATTTTTTGCATAATTTCCGATTACTTTCCTTTACCATCCTTTGTTAAAATTAACAGAATCGTATAATTTCACATTTTTTGGCTAAGTTTGCATAATTTCATAATTTTTTTCGCATAAAACCGAGGGGGACAGATAATCACACTGTTGACCTTGGCATTACAATGTGGCAACACAAACACTAGGGCCATTCCGTGAAAGTGACACTGCACTGACACATGTATGTACCCTCCTCACTGCACTGATACATGTATGTACCCTCCTCACTGGGATGACTCTCTGAACACATTTTTGGCACTGATAGAGTCATCCTTTTTATTTATCTATTTATTCATTTTTGTACGTTAGAGTTAGAGGCAGCCTTCGTTTTAATAAGTTTTACAGCACTTCCAACATAATTAGGTCGTATAAGTACCGAAGATTTGAAGAATTACAAGAGAGTAACATACATAGAAAAGAGGAAAGGAGATGACGATAGATGTTTGAATAAGAAACAAGGACCAAACCACACCAGAGCACCAGCCAATGTCCCGCTTTAGGCACCTTTCATCTTACATTGGCTAAAACAGCACCTGGACATGGATGGCTGGTGCCTCTATAAATAAATCATTGATGGTCATCTTACATTTTAGCTCAGAATGTTAGCCATGAGTCATCCCCCCAACATTACATGTGTCTTAGCAGATTCACTTTTCATGGAAAAGCTAATTATACACATAACGCGACCTCGGTGCTTTCTTGTCGTAACTTCATTATATTGAACAGTGAAAATGTGGCTTCTTCGTTAAGCTCACCGTCTGTTATGAACTGCTTTCACTGTAATGGAGATACCACAAGAAAGCACTGAGGATGCGAGTTGAGTGCCAGAAGGTTGAAATACAAAATGATATACATGATATGCACATGTATTATTTTCATTCTTACTTCAAACAGTGTCGGGTTCAATATAATAAGATCCTTTCCAAATTCTTGGAAACGGTTGTGATTATATATAAGCAAAATTACATGAGAAGAGCACAGGGGAAAAACGAGCATAGTCACAAACCGAAAATCGTGAAGGTGTCAATTTTGAACGCCTGTTGACCCATAACTGTTATTCCGTTCAACATTTGGTTAATTATTGTTGTTAGATGTTGTTAGATTTCCCATTCAACAAACATCACACAATATACCACCAGTCAAACAAATATGAAGTTAGGGAGTCCACAAGCCTTTAAAACTGACACCCTCACACTTTCCAGTTTCTGACTGTGCCCCTTTTCCCCCTGTGCTCTTCACGGGTACAATTTGGCCACTATTCATAAAGAGCACACAGTAATTCACAGCCTGACCAAGAAACTGAAAGTGAAAGTTAAAACAAACGCTTAATCACTATAGCAGTCATTTTGGCACAATACAAACCAAATGGACAACAAATAAGAGATCCAATATTGTGCCACTCAAGTCAACCAAATGTGCACACTAAATAAGGCAAATTTAAAACCTAATGAGTCACGACGCAGGGGTATCAGGCGCACGTCAATTTTTGGGCATGTACACTTATTGGTATCATATTATAGCTTGTTCATTTGTCTTGCTTTCTCGATGTAAACAACACTCTTTTATCTTGAATAGAAGTCCAGATAGTTGCTATTGAAGGAGGTGCGATCGCCTGGTTTCAAAAGTAAAATTAGCGTACTTCCAGAGCTTAAGAGTCCTTGGAAACTGCAAATTAAAATTTTTTGTGCCTTTAATCAACGTTCTTCAATACAATCCTCACATGAAAGTGTTTTTGAACGGATATACAAGGTGTTGAACAAAAAAAACACATTCGAGAAAAATGTCCAAACTGGCCAAAAAATGCTGATTTCTCAGATTTCATTATTTTGACGAGCGCCTGATTTCACCACGATGCCTCACATATAGTTTATTTCTTATTTCTCTTATTGTTTTCCCTTCAAAGGTAACATCTGTGAGAGAATGTTCCTTCTATGCATACATAGTATATTAATATTATATACATGGAAAAAGAAAGAAGATATCTATTTTGATTCCTTAATTTTCATTCCCAAAGTAGTCCATGGGGTTTTTTTTTAGACCAAAAGAAAAAGGCATTTCAGCTAAGCTATCTTGTGACCAGTCTATGATTGATGCGCTCGCCTCGATTTGGGCAAGAATTCCCCATTTCACTATGTTATTCAGATGTTAACATTAGTAACTGGTTCTACAGTACATGCATTTGACTAGTTCATTTCATGAGAAACTAAAAATCCTTAACTAAGCAACCCCACAAAAATTAAATAATCTTAAAGTTTTTAAAGTTCTAATAACATGAGAAACATGCAGAAATATCGAGACATTTTTATTAAAGAGATGCCACTGACAAAGCATTATCATGTAAGATCCAAACAAAAGTTTCTGATAACCAAACAGCCAACCTAAAACATTTAACAGTTGGAACCCAAAAGAGATTTGGACTTCTATTTTAATTTTGAAATACTGTATTCCTCAGCCTTTGATACTTTGAACTGACCTACATAAAATACAGTAATAAAGTTCAACAGAAACCAAAAAAGAAAAGCTCCATAGAACCAAGCCAGAGTAATATATCACAGTCCAGTCTTACAATACGAATTACATTCACTCTTGTGCTAATTTGAAGAAACCTTACCAAAAAAAACCCAAAACCCCATCCATAACAAACTAGTGCAACATTGCCTACACAAGAAATAAAATAATTTTTTTTAAAGCAAGCGAAATGGACAAAAGTGCTTTGGAATAGCAACTTTAGTCATGGAACTTTATACAAAGAGATAGATAAAATTTTGAAAACTAAAAGCTTTTTTAAAAAGCCACTTTAGTCTTCACACAAATCTTCCTTTGATGATTCAACCAACAGAAATTTTGTTCATACAACTGACTAGTTCTTTTCGGTCTCTCTTTCGATCCAATATATACATTTCATACTTTTGCTAAAAATAGAAGCTATAAAGAATAACATCACCAAACCCAAATATACATACAAATATAACAATCAATTTTTTCCTGGGTGAATTTTCACGATGTTCAAACCACCTATTCATAAAAATGTGCATTTTTGCACATATCATGACATGGTGATATTTTTGCATATATCATGACATGGTGATATTAAAAACCGTAAACGAAAAGCAAAGCTTTTAGGTTGGGCTTTCAAAGGTGACCATTTGTCCAATTTGATGGACCCACAACTTGTCTGGCTGACAAGATTCAGTCACAGGAAACTGAAGCTCCCAACTTCTCCTAACCTATTAAATTTTAATAACCTCTTTATAATCCGATTGTCTTTCTCCTACGCTATTAAATTTTAATAATCTCTTTATAATCCAATTCTTTTTTCTCCTAATCCATTAAATAATCTCTTTATAATCCAATTGTTTTTTCTCCTAATCTATTAAATAATCTCTTTATAATCAGATTGCTTTTTCTCCTGATCTATTAAATAATCTCTTCATAGTCAGATTGTTTTTGCTCCAAATCTATACTATTAAATAATCTCTTTATAAAATAAAATTGTTTTTTCTCCTGATCTATTAAATAATCTCTTTATAATCAGATTGTTTTTGCTCCTAATCTATTAAATAATCTCTTTATAAAATAAAATTGTTTTTTCTCCTAATCTATTAAATAATCTCTTTATAATCCGATTGTGTTTTTTCTCCGACCACAGAGGGCCTTTCAAACACAGAACCACACCATTTTCACAGTATTTGTATCCCTTTATATCTTTATACCCAGCATCACAACATACAGTCAAGAACATCATCAAATGCAACACCAGGGAACGACGGCTGAATGGATGGGCAATGGGCAAAACTGGAAGAGCTGTATTTGCACACATGACTGCCCCAAACTCAAAAGATGCACCAACTTCCCTGAGTAGAAGAGAACAAGTCACTGTCTTTCGTCTGCGAACACAGCACATCCCAATGAATTCCTACCTAAACAGGATTCTCAAGGATACCCCATCTGACTGCCAGGATGAAACAATATCACACCTTCTCTTTTCCTGCCATTCCCTTAGTGACCTGCGTAGCCCCTACCTACTTGCCTCCCCAGATATCGGAAATACATTATACAGCGACAAAACACAGGCTCTGCAAAAAACCTGTAAATTCTTTGCCATATCGACAGGCCAAAGGGCTAGAACGCAGCAGGCTGCTGGATCGGAAAAGTATCACTTTATAAGGAACCTTAGAACCAAATTGCAGTAAAAGTAAAACCTTTAATAAAGGAGGCTTTGCGAGAGCAGGGAGAAATTAAGATTTGTATCTCTATTAGATCTCGTCTCTTGTTAGAGACACACAATGACATGCAATCCTCCCCGTCTCTTGTTAGAGACACACAATGACATGCAATCCTCCCAAAATTCCAACATATGAACTGACTAGCATTCAGCACTTTCTCTGCTCTCTTGCTCAACACTCACACACATAAGCCTGCAGTTCAAGGCTGACAACGCTGTTCAGCTGACATGCAACACAACATAATAATAGTTGAGCAACAGCCCCATATCAGAAAACAGGATAAAAGTTCAAAGTATTATTTACATGATGCATGGGTCGAGAAGAAAATGTTTCATGGCAGCAGTGGAGTGAACAGTGGAGACTTAGTTTTGGTTTTAGTAAGAGTTTCACGGCACCTGCGACACAATAAGGTCACATAAATGCCGAAGATTAGAGGCGTTACAAGAGAGTAACAAACATGAAAAAGAAGGAGGAGAGATCAGGACGATAGACGTTTGATAGGAAAGAAGGAGCAAACCACGCGAGGGCACCCGCCAACCACCCACAGCGGAGACTTCAGTCATCAAAGAGTTGGTACACCGAGAGTTGTTGTTGTTGTTATCGATCCAGGGTACACCGAGAGTTGTTGTTGTTGTTATCGATCCAGGGTACACCGAGAGAGAACTGATATGTAAGGGTACCAAAATCACACATTATAAAGTCTTTATAAAGAATATTAAAGAGAACCATTCCTTATTAAGTAGCATCAGAAATTGTTAAAGAGACCTAGTTAAGTTTTAGTAAAGGTTTTACAGCACTTTTTACAACACAATGAGGTCATATATAAGTCAGTGTCAAAGACAGGAGGTGTTACTAAAGAGTAACGTACAAGAAGAGAACGAGCAGAGATAAAGATGACAGACGTTTGACAGGAAAGAAGGAGCGAACCACACCAGGGCACCCGTCAAACGCTCACAATTTTTTAAAGAATGTATGACAAGGACTCCTTCCTAATTAAGTAGCATCTGATCGACATGTTAATGGTAGAGACTTTACTTAGTTCACAGCAAGTCAGCAGGATAATTCCCACATTTGCTGGGAACAATCAAGGGTAGTAGAAACAACTAAAAGAAGAAGCAGGTGCAGACCTACACTTCCAATCAACCACAGGCATCACACAAAAACAAAACATAAACTTAATGGACTTTATCATATATCATCAGCCTCATTGGCCCATTCAAGGGTTGGTTTTTGTCGACATCTTAACCCTTCCAGCCCCATGCGCGTAAATTTTCAGCAACCCTTATACCTCCCACCGTCTAAAGAGTGTATATTCTCAGTTTCAGGGGCTACTGCATATGCGCATTCTTTTAAATTTGCGAACGGAATTAAACTTTAATTTCCATCATATTCGTTCATTTACCTTTAAATTAAACATTGTTTTGTGTTATTATCTAAACCTCATTTCAAAGGTACTAAATCACTTTTTAGAATGCGAGCCTCTTTTTCTGAAATACCGCTGTATTGGCTGGGACTGGGGTAAGGGAGTGCACAAAAGCGTCTGGGGCTGGAAGGGTTAACATATTTCATCATCTTGGCACATCATACATCACAGCAGTACCTCTGGCTACAGTTCGTTGACAGTTTGAATTTTCAGATTTGATTTGAAGAACACAACACAACTTGAGTCATAATAATAACAATAAATAGTATTTGTACAGCACATACTCCCGCTCAACAGCAAGCTCATGTGCTTTACACTATATTATTACCCCAGCAGACCACAGAACACTCAGAAACATTCTCAGCTTCTCAGGAAGCATGCAGTGCAAGCAGCTGGTTAAGCTCTCAAACACTGAATATAACAAACTGACAAGATCCTTCACCGTCTATAGTAACTGGGAACCCATTCCCGCCTGGGTGAAGCGAGGAAAATTTGTGTAAAGTGCTTTTCCCAAGGACACAACATTGAGCACCTGACAGAATTCAAACCCACGACCTTACGGTAGCGAGTCCGAGAGCCTAACCACTTATAGTGATATGAAACAAACAAACTCAAAATCACATTTCACTCATCTCGGAGCATTCAAACTCATTCTGCAAAAAAAATATAATTCTTTTATCATCTTGGCACAAAAGGTAACATGACACCTCGAATATTGTTTGATTTTTTTTTCCTTTGTTTGATTTGAAATAGAGCAGCAAGCAAACTGACACAAAGAATGTGGACAGATCCCACTAAAGCAAGCAAGAAGGAACCATGAAAAATAATGTAGACGATACTCACCACACCAAAGCACCCAACAGCTACTCACAAAGAGTAAGCAATACAAAACTTTTGTACTTTCAAGAATTATGACATGGAATAAAACACACCATTACCACAAGGATTATACCTCAAAGATAAAGAAACTGCCCCGTATCGTTAAGGAATGACATTTGTCTAAGTACAGACAAACAAAAAAAACCATGAGAAAGGAAGTTAACCCATCACATAAGTGTCACCAACACTGTCATGAGTGCTATCTTGGTAACTTTAACCACAGCAAGCTGTTCAAAGGTCCTAAGGGGAGGGAAAAAAATGTTTCAATTCATTTACAAACTGTATTCTCTTAATATATATATATATATATATATTATATATATTTATTTTTTTTTTCATGTTATTTTCAACATTTAGAATTTGGTCATTCTATTGAGTTACATAACTGAGCACTTATGGACCTGTCCGGTGTGCAATGACGATGTTGCCCAGGACAGGTAAGACAGGTAAGGGCGTTCCCTAGAACAGGCTCGACTGTATGTCTAAATTTTGAGCAAGGTACATCCGAACAGATGGCCGACGATGTGGAGATATGCTTGTTACATCACAGTCGCACGAGGGAGGACAGGCGGACAAGTCCTTCAAACAAACAGAAAAACTTTTGTAGTCCTTCAAACAAAGTGAAAATCTCTTGTCAACAGCAAAAAAGAAGTACTGAATTCCAGAGTTTTACATAAACGTTTGAACACACAATGACAGCGTATCGGTACTGATGACCGTCAATCAAACCAGAAAAGAAGCAACATCCCGTGATGGACAGCTCGTTTTTTTCTACTGCCATCACTGAAAGCATTCACAGTTCATCTAAAAATGCAGAAATCTGTAAATATATACATAAACACTCTCCTTAAACTTTGATACGCTCCGAGTACATAAATTTTCACTATAGATAACGATGCGGGGCACAAATAAGGCACATTGTTCATGACATCCATAAAAAGAATGATTTACACTTGAGTACTTCATTTCACGAGAATTGACACGCATGTTAATTATAGCTCTAATAACAACAACTAAACTCAGAACAATGCTGGAGCGGACTTCAATAAAGAAATACCAGCTCAGAGTCGCCAGACACACTGACACGTCGTGTGACATCCCCAAACAACAGCTGTTTTGCGGGCTTCTTTCCGTCGTTTGGCACACTTCCTTCCGTCATTTGGCACACTTCCTTCTTTGTCGCCTGCGACAGCAGAAACGTGCATCGATGATTTAGAAGCGAGGTGTGAAGTTTCCCGAGCAAGGCAAGCCACCACCACCGTCACAAACAACAGAATAAGAACTTTTGGGTGACGCGCGCGGCCGGACCAGTTAACTGCACTGTGTGTAAGTGATCACCTGGTTACCCACACGCTGCGTCACTTGCTGGCATCTTTGTTGTCCTACAGACGGAAACAACAAAATAGATATAAATATACATATTATACATTTCTTTTTTTTTTAAATGTTAACCCTTCCAGCCCCAAGCGTGTATATTTTCAGCAGCACTTGTACCTCCCACCATCCCAAGAGCTTAAAAAATATTCTCAGTTTCGAGGGGATACCAAATTTGAACATTTGTTCATATAAGCGAACCTAATTAAACTCTAATTTTGATCATATTTGTTCCTTTTCCTTTAAACATTGTTATACGCCATTATCTGAACCTCATTACAAAGATACTACATCACTTTTTAGAATGCGTGCCTCTTTTTCTGAAATACTGCTGTATTGGCTGGGACTGGGGTCAGAGAGTGCATAAATAGCTGGGGCTGAAAGGGTTAATTATAGCTGTTATGATAATTTAGCTAGTGAGCAGAGTAGTAAATTCACACACCTCATTCATAGAAAATAGACACCATCTTATAACACTTTATAACAATTTATCAAGTCACAATTTGAATTCAAGACAAAACTGAGTTTTAGAGCGTCAACTACAGGAATCTTATAACACTTTATAACAATTTATCAAGTCACAATTTGAATTCAAGAGAAAACTGAGTTTTAGAGCGTCAACTACAGGGATGAGGAGTCAAAAGTTACTGCTTTCAACCTAATTAGCACTTCACTCACTACAGGTAACAATTTCGATATCGTAAAAATGTTATACTACTCTACAGTAGTGAGGTGAGCTGTCCACTTTAGTATGCACGTTACATTATGTGCACATACAAGAGTCTGAGTAATTTTTTTATATAATGCCTACGAAGTGGAAAGAGTTCAATTTAAAAAAGGAACAAGAAGAGAGTGTGAAAAAGGTTGTATTCTATTTTCTTGTAAATACTATTGAGTCGGAGCATTTTGTTTCTTTTTTATCCTTAAATATTTAGAGAGATAAAATATATTTTAAAAAACACAATGAGACCTGATCATTTTCTTGAAGGAAAAATGGAAAGTTCAATAGCAAAAAGGATGGGAAAACCATGTTCTATACATATAGAACGCACTGGTAAACAGGTAATAAAAAGTATACACTTAAAACGTCTCTTACGGCCACTTGTTCATGATAATTACCTGTACAAACAACCACTTCCCATTATCTTTTGCTGGGTTTTTTTTTTGTTCTCCTCTATAACAGTCGGTCGAGCACAGATAACACGAATATGGGAAATTTGAAATCACAGAGACAGCTCGTAAAATTTGCCATTCCCGACTAATATCTCTTTAATTTTTTGCTTTATCAGTTCCCCTGAATTATGGATGAGTCAAACACATTTGACTTTGTCAATCTCCAACAAGCTTAAGTCATCTGTGCCCTACTCAAGCCTACTGTAAAAAGATAGCATTTTTATAGCGCAAATCCCCGCTCAACAGCAAGCTCTAAGCGCTTCACAATCTATACTATTACCCCAGCAGACTTGAGAGCATTCTGAAACAAACATAAGTTCTTGGGAAGCATACAGTGAAAGCAGTCATTTATGGGCCCCAAACACTACTAACCTACTGACAAGATCTTTAGCAGTTTTTGGCCGGGTACCTATTCCCACCTGGGTGAAGTGAGCAATATTTGTGTAAAGTGCTTTTCCCAAGGACTCAACGTCGGGCCTGAGACTCGAACCCCCGAAACCGCAACCTCACGATTAGGAGTCCGGTAGCCTAATCACTAGGTCACCAACGCTATCCAAGAGGCGCACCTGTCAAGGACAACCCTTTTCTCTTCCACAATGGAATACCCACTTTTCTCCTCGCTCCTCTACAATAGATGGCCGTAATGGACAATTTAAACTGTATAAAATGTTAAAACTCTTTGAACCCCATCGGACGCTGGGAGCATCCAGCGGTAATAACCCTGTTCCCCATCGGACGCTGAGAGCGTTTAGTACCAGTGACAACTGTTTCTTTTCATTTAGTGCTAGTTTTGCTTGTTTTTCTTAACTATTCCTGAACCAAGTTTTTCAGTAATGACTAAGCCTTTGTTTCCGCTCTTTAGAAGTTGGAGGAAAGTTTTTAGGGTTATATTGAGACATACATTATAGAGCACTAGATTTATGTGAATGTAGAAAAAAACCCTCCAGGAAACAGTAAAAAAATCTCAGGGCTTAAAGAGGGACTTAAAGAGTTAAAGGGGACTTGCACACACAAAACCAGAAAAGCTTGGACTCACGGTGTGCATGGTGCCCGTTATGTCGGTGCATGTTGCTGTGCATCTGCTGGTGCATCTGGTGGTGTGCAAACTGCTGATTGCTGAAGCGGTCGTACTTGTTGTGGTGGCCATGATCGTCCTCGAACAAATCATCCAACATATCCTCGAACCCAAAATCGTCGAAAGAAAAGTGCATGTTGTTGCCGTTCTGGAATCCACTGTTTCTCTTTTTCTGCCCGCCACCAAACGACTGGAACATCACTTCTTCTTCGTCGTCCATATCGTGGAACAAATCGTCAAAGTCAAAGAAACTTCCGAAGGATCCGGAGCCAAAGTGGTTGAATCCGTTGCTGCCCGAGTGTTTGTAGTGCTGGCCCTGACGGTGCGCATTCATGGCCTCGTCAAAGTTTTTGAAAAAGTCGTGGAAATCGTTTGTGCCACCGCCACCCCCTCCTCCACTGTTGGAGCCATCATCTCCAAACATGTCGTACTTCTTCTTCTTCTCCGGGTCACTCAACACGTCATAAGCTGAAAGCAAAAACAAGCGGTCCAATTCAAACAACAGCGTGTAGAGTTATCACAAACCTACCAAAGAAATGTGAGGCGTGCCGACAAAATGAGTTACTTCTCGCAATCCACAAATATAGATATTGGCCAAAAATCGACATATGGGTCAAATTTCGGCTTGAATCCGAGAAGTAAGTCCTTTTGTTAGCAAGCTTCACAAATGTTCATTTTGTTAGCAAGCTTCAAAAATGTTTATATCATATCATAAAACAAAAATATACAGCAAATTTCTCACTTTAAGAAAAACTTAATGAATGCTGGAGCAGAAACAACAAAAAAAAAAAAGTCACATTTGGTCACTTTTAAGGACAAGCGAGCTAACCCAGATTTCAGAGGTTTCCAGAAATCTTGACCTACCGAAAAGGGGGCATTGCCCTACCTCTATAGGAGAAGTTTGGTTTCATTGATGTGTATATATTTCTTTGGTTATGGAGAAAACTCTCCCCGTCTTGTAAAGAAACTGAACAAGGGGCAAAAACTTTTCCTTCGATTTTCCCAACACAGAATTTTTCAGGATAGCCCGCTTGTGCTTAAAAGAGGCCATTCGGTATATAAAACCTGACCAAATCATCAATAAAATCTTGAGCCTTTTGTGCATTCAGCCAAAAATCACTGGAACAGTTTATGTCTACAGTGTAACCAGAGTAAACTAGAAGAAGACATGTCTAGACCACAGATAGCAAGTTATTGAAGTATTTATATGAAAAAAAAAATCAATAATTTGAAATATCACTAAACATGTAAAATAAAAACTGAAATGAAAAAATAAAATTTAAAAGGTTGTAAAAATGAATACGCAATCAAGACATCTTTGGCATTCAAAAACTGGGAGTAAGAAGGAATCAGACATTATAAAGTATTTAAAAAACCCTCAATGGCTGACCAAACATCCCATCCAATTACAGATTACAAATCTAAATAAAGGGGAGGGGCTGAAAAGATGAGTGAGCACTACAAAAGTGTTTGAAACTATTTTTGAGGATGTATCACATAATTAATTAAAGATTTGCTTGCATCATTTAAACAAAAAAAAAACCCAACAAAAACCCTTTCATAAGTCACACAATCAGTCACTGTACCTTTGCCAATTTCGAGGAATTTTTCTTTGGCACCTTCCTCCTTATTTTTATCTGGATGATACTTCAAAGCAAGTTTCCTGAATGCTTTCTTAATATCTTTTGCAGACGCATCCTTTTTCAGTCCCAAGACCTCATAGTAATCCTGAGCGCCACAGGCAGAGAAGTTTATCAAGGTGGTGGAGTGTATTGCTGCAAAAACCAACAATAAGCTTCCCAGATCCATCTTGAGACTTGTGACTATTTTCCCTGAAAAGAAGTAACAAAAAAACATTCAAAAGATTATGCTCTTGATTCAGGTTCATCTGTCTGCAATACAATATATTTTAAAAGCAACAGAGGAAATAATTTTAGAGATACAGAGAGGGAGAGGGAGAGAGAGAGGGAAAGAGAGAGATGGAGAGAGAGAGAGAGAGGGAGAGAGAGAGAGAGGGAGAGAGAGAGAGAGAGAGAGAGAGAGAGTTTACAAAGACACTCTCAAATATTGGAAGTCACCAAACTTTGGCAGCCATTTTCTCACTATAATTTTACTTCTGACACCAGGCAAACCTTATAGCCGCAAATATCTCTACTTTTATTCAAGCTAGATGGGTATTTTTTTCATTAAAAGCAAGACAGATGAACAAACTTTAAGATTTGAAATCAATATCTGTTCTAAACTGATGAAAGACTGATCAAAGTAACTGGTCTGTGACATTAGAATTAGAGGGATACCTTCTGGTAGGAAAGATCTACACCTAGCCTTCTCGGACAAGGGCGAAAAATCTCAGAGGGCCCGGGTGCAAGTTGCGCACGTTAAAGATCCCTTGGTGGTCTAAAATCGATAAGAGTAAGCTTAGGCCGCCACCCGTGCAAAATTCAAAATTTCCTACCAACGAAAAAGTATTAGGTGTGTCCCGCCCGCTCATATGACCTTATGCAGTTACGAGCGCCGTAAAACCGTATACAAAACAAACAAACACTGATGTGTTGTACTCTTGATTTTCCCACACAATATTCAATATTCTAAAAAGTACTGGTGAATCATTTTCTTTCGACAACCAGCATTTCCCATCATACAACCTCCATGAGTGACCAAAAATAGGCCAATTCGGACACTAAGTATTGTTGCACTGGGGTTGTTTGCCATTATTGTATTTAATAAAGCAAAAGTAAAAACTCCGTTTCTAGATGAAGAAGGGTGATTTAATGATGAAAATAATATGAGGTCTGCCCTCTCTGGCTTCACTGACAAGACTAAATCATAATGAGCATGAGTACATGTGATTAAAACAGGAAGGAGGAGTGAGTAAAGATCACTAAGATCAGACAATCTTTGTTGTGAGGGTAGATAAAGAAAAATACAATTACAGGGACATAATTCAACTTAATCATGTTAATATAGGGACCAACAATCCAGGATTTATTGTTTCCCTTCTGTATATTGATAAAAGCAATCTAATAGTCTAACAAGTATGACATCCCCCCACCCCCCCCTCCCCCAATTATGCTTTAGGTTTAGTACAGTAGAGGTTTTACGGCCCTCGCAACTGCATAGGTCATATGAGCGCCAGAAGATTAGAGGGGTTACAAGAGGGTAACAAACATAACAAAGAAGAAGGGGAGATAAGGACGATAGATGTTTGATAGAAAACAAGAAGCACACCACACCAGAGCACCCTCCAACCACCCACATTATTATGCAAGGTGATGTTTGAAACTAGTGCACGTAACGTATAGAGCCTAATTCTTAATTGGTATGTTCACACAAACATCGTACCAATTTCATTCCAGTATACAAAAAACAGCAACCTACAATAAGTAAATGAGTCAGCTGACGTAAAATCATGTGACATATTTTTTTTGTTTTGCAGCGACTATGTTCACGGCGTCCTGAATGTAGTATTGCAATTGGTTGCTTTTAAGGACATGCGGGCTAACCCGAATTTCGGGGTTTTCCAGAAATCTTGACCTACACTAAAAGTGAGCATTGTTTTATCTATAGGAGAAATTTGGTTTTATTGGTGTGTAAATATATTTGTATGGTTATAGAGAAAACTCTCCTTGTCTTAATTTGAAAGAAATTGAACAAGGGGCAAAAATTTTACCTTTGATTTTTTCAAAACAGTATTTTTTGGGATAGCCCCCTTGTGCTTAAAAGTGACCAATTTAAGAATGATCTTGCTCACTCCACTCCCTACCCTTTTCCTTCTTTTTTTTTACCCCCTCAAACCTCTCTTCCCGACTTGGCCTTCTTCCATTCTCCCTCTAACTACTTTCATTTTAATTTTGTCATGCATTGCTGGGTCAGCAGACGGGAAGAGGATCAAGATCGAGCAAGGCCTTGTTGACCGCGGCTGTCTTTCCGAGCCCGCCTTCACTCTCTGTAAACTCTGCTGCATTCGGACCACTGCTGCATTATTTTTTACGCAAGTGTTCCAGTACAGTTTCCTCATCACTTTGAGCTACCATAGCATTTCAGTCGTGCCTCTGTGTCAATGGTGGACAATTCAGGGCGCCAAGAACGTGTTCCTGCAAGCTAACTAAGGCTTATCTCCTCTTGGGGACAAAACCAGAATCTGCATGCTTCACCACTACATTAAAAAAAACTACAAAGCAACAAGATATAGATCTAATTATGGGGAAAATTTGTTGGTCAGTCGAGAAGAGGACAGAAAACAAACCAATTTGGCTTCAAATGCAGACGTGCTGTCACTTCGGCCAGAGGAACTTCCGTTAACGAAAGGCAGATTAAGCTTCATATATATAGCCTACGCTAACACACGGCGTTTTTTTTAGCACTGGCGCGAATCGCAAAGCGGCGTTTTATTTAGCACGGGCGCTAATGGCAACGCTGCGTTGCAAAGGCACTTCCAAAAAAAATAGGCCTACTGAATTGTAAATAAATTTTAGTTTGCAGTACCTAAAGTATTTATATTTGAGACGAAACCAGGTCCCTTAATGTCAGTGCATGTATTTTAAACCTGAATACAGTCGAACCTGCCCTGACGGCCACCTCTATAAGACGGCCACCTGTACAAACGGCCACTTTCCATTTCCCCCCTTGCGTTTTTTCTATATAATTTAACTGTGTAAAACAGGCACCTGTTCAACGCGGCCGCGGCCACCATATTTTAACACACAACCCCTATCACACTAAGCAATAACACCTGTCTTAGACGGCCACCTCAGTGACTCTGTTACGTTTTGTCATAAATTGTGCATTGACCCCTAGCGTTGTGAGCGAGCCGTCATAATCCAATCACTTATAGTTGTTAGGTAGTCCCTCCAACCGATCATGTTGCGTAGGCCCCTCCCACTGTTGACCAATAGGTACCAATTTTCAGCTGCAGGTGAGGTAAGCGTGTGATCCCTCATAACCCGCAAACCCCTCCCAGAACTCATACACAAATCCTAAGTGAGATCAGTGGTCACTGTTTACCAAGTCTGTAACAAAGAAACAATGGACATTAACATGAGCTTGCGACTGAAGCGTCGCTCGTTCTCCGAGTGGTGGCAACCCATGTGTCAGTTTTAACTTGGCACTCGGTCTTCCTCGTTTTATACATTTCGTATTATTGTCACCCTTGTGCAAAATCAGCAACAAAATCAAAATAACAAACAAAATACAAACCAACAACAAAAACAACAACAATGCGGCTACTTTCGATTGGGACTTCAGATGGGAATGGTTTGTTTTCTTCATCTTGATTAGTCCTGCCTAAGACGGCCACTTGTCTTATACGGCCACTTTTCTCCTTGACAATGGGTGGCCGTCTTACACAGGTTTGACTGTAATTACTAATGAGACCTGTTTTCTAATGTTAATAGGCATAAGATCTAGGGCCTAAGATAAGAACGGCTAGACAGGCAGGCTAGGTACGGCTAGACTTCTTGGCTAGCCAGGCTAGCCGTACTTAAGGACGGCTAGACTTCTTGGCTAGCCGTACTTAGTATTGATGGCTGAATTGTAAAAGAAATTTTTAGTTTGTAATGTATTTCAGACAAAATCAAAAGGTGCCTTACTGACTTGCATGTAGATCTATTGTAAACCTGAATAATTACTCGCGGTACTTAAATACGGCTAAACTCTCAGGCAGTACGGCTAGTCACTTTGAAAAAATTTACCTTACACAAAGTCACAAGAGAGACTTAGAAGATGAGCTAACCCACAAACACATAGAAGGGACACCTGTTAGAATTAAGGAATTTACTTCCTCCACTTGTTGTGCTGCCAATGTCAAGACTGTTCAGTTTAAAATAATGAAGAGAATAGAGTCTATAAATAGATTCTAGATCTATACAAATCAAGAATGTTTTTTTTTCCATGATCATGATACCCTGCTCTGTATGAGTATGACCTGTCGACTGTCGACAAAAATTAGACACAGATAGCCTGTGCGACACTATCTGACTCAAGTCTGAAACATAGAAAGACTGAACAAATGGGGTAACCTACTGGGTACAAAGACCACCCGAAAATGAAACACAGCTGTAGGCGTAGGCCTACGCTTCATCAACTAATTTCATTGAACGGTGATTCAGTAGTAAACCTGAGCCTGTGCAGTGGAACAGTCTCACTTACCTTTATAATGCCGGACAACGAGATAGAAGCGACAACAAATAAACTCTAGATCAAGTACTGAAAGGCAAACTGAAAGAGCCTAAACTATCCTTCCGTTCTTTTCTTTTTTTTTCACTGCTTCTTGCTTCGACAGACTCTTGCGAATAGTCAGTGGAGTGGACAGTCATCACCAACGTAGAAAGATGTGATTCCGAAAGTACACGACCACATTTGTCATTGGCTAAAGCAGTCACATGACACTTCTGAAAGTAAATATTATTATTTTCTCCGAAGAAGATTGTAAACAAACATGGCTGAGCCTGGAGAGGATTTACTGCCACTGTTGGGTATCAATCCAATAGCTGGGATGGGTGAAAATGATTCCAGCGACAGTAGCGAGTTAAGTGCAGGTACATTTTAGTGTTTTTTGCTGTGCGTGCTTGGTCTTTACAATATAAGTGCTCTTGCATTCAAATGCCATGCCGTTTACGTGGCTTAGCCGTCGTCCGTGATGATCGTCGTACTTGAAGTTGAAGAGATTTTTATTCTGTTTTGAAACACATTTTACCTCATTGAAACATGAAAAATCCACTTTTAAGCCACCACAACTCTTGTCATTCATCAATGCTAGCTCATTATCATACACCTAAAAATATTTGCATGTTACCTTTACTAGCTTTTATACGAGGGCTGTCCCATGGAAAACTGGAAACAAGGGAAAGGAGGTCCATAAAAGTGACAATCTTTGTCCTTTCTATTATAATAAAATTTAAAATGTAACACATCATACCTCAGTATGTGCTTTTTTTATCACCATCCCGCTGTACGCATTTTTCCCATCGCTAGTGGATCAGGGAGAAGATACCCTCCCTGAAGAATTTTTTGTCAAGGGATTTCAACCAATCTTTCTCGGCTACCACAAGGTCTACATCGTCGGTGAATCGCTGTCCAGAAATATGGCGTTTCGTTGGTCCGAAAAGGTGATAATCTAATGGGGCCAAGTCAGGACTGTGAGGGGGGGTGTGGCAGAATTTCCCTGCTGAACCTTTGGATCCAGTCTTTCGTAGCGTTTGCGCTGTTTGGCGTTGCATTGTCATGCTGCAAAATGACCTTGCTGGAAAACCAGCCTGGTCTTTTTCGGCGCACAACCTCTCTCAACTTATCAAGAATCTGGCAGTGTCTGTTAGCATCAACAGTTTGTCCTGGTTCCAGTATATCAAGAAGCAGAATACCCTTAGCTTCCCAGAAAACGGTGACCATGAGTTACTTCACCATGAACTTTTTTCGGGGGAGGTGATGACGTGTGCTTCCAAACCAATGAGTCCCTCTTCGTCTCAGGAGTCATGTGGTGCATCCAAGTCTCATCACTTGTAATGATGCTTCTCAGGAATGCTTCATCGTATTGTTGGAGGTCTCCAGATACGTTCATGACTCCTGTGACAGCTTTGCGACAACGATTCAACAGAGTCTGAGACACTTCAACATGTTGCGTCTTGTGATCAGCTGTCAGCTCTTTTGGGACATACACCGAGCAGAGACCATTTCAAAAGTGCAGCTCATCAAACATATATCCCATGGACAGTCGACTTTGAAATGTTTAGTGACTCTGAAATTTAGCGAATTTTTCGGCGCCTGTCTGTTTGAATAAGTTCATTAACACGACTCTTGTTGTCCTCATTCTTGGCAGAAAAACAAGGTCTTGGGTGAACTTTGCCATTGACATCCATATGCCCGGCTTTGAATTTACTACACCACTCATATATTCCAGTGACTTTGCCGTTACATTCTCCCCGTAAACGGACTTTATTTCAGTGTGTATTTCTATAGGTTTGAGACCTTTTGCAGTCAGAAACTGAATGACAGACTTCACTTCTACCCGTGACCAATTTTCCAAAGGGGTAGCCATCCGTGGAGAACTGCTGTGTTCATTTGGTTTGTCCGATGCTCATGATGCTCAATCGAGAAATTCCGAAATGATTGTTTTACAAGTGTACGTTTATAGAATGAAAATATTAAATAGTTTTCAAATTACAGCCAAATTCCAGTTTTCCCTGGGACAGCCCCCGTAGTCCGCTTTCTCACGTTCACTGTTATGTTGTCTTGGATCTGATGGGCACCACCATAGGTAGCCCCTCTTTTGGATTGCAAAATTTAAGAATGCTGACTACCTCATTTGACTGCAGACGTGCAACTCCTTGCAAGACTCAGCTGTGTGAGAACACCGAAAAATTATTTTTAGTGTAGAATCTAAGTGAATATAACTTATCAGACCACACGTGTATTTCACCAGACATTGAGATTCATTGTTTATTATGTTCAAGATCCATGACAAAGATACAACATTGAGATCAACAAGGCTACAATATAAATTTAGAAATAAAAAGTGCCTATAAAATTTTGCCTTAAATGTGGTTAGAATAGTCCGTCATGAATTCCAAATCTTTCACAGAATCTGATGCTGATGAAGAAGATATTGAGATTGAGATGGATGACGACGATGCTAACGATGAAGGTGAGGAAAATGCAGCTGAAGAGGAAGGAGGAAATCGACTTCAAAGAAACAGAAGACGTAAAGAGAAGAGAAGAAAATCTTCCAGAAAAGATAGTGAAACTGACTCGCGGCAACAAGTTATCGTGAACTTCGACCAGTCGTTGCCAGGGACACACTCGGTATGAGAATGGGACTTATTTGTTTATTATTATGTTTTTAAGCTTTCTTTAAACAGCTTATTGATGTTTTGTACTACTGTGGTTAGGATTAAGAGATTGTTTCGTGGTGGTTACCCAAGCCATGTGACCCAACTGTTTAAAATTTGATATTTGGGTCATATTTTATTAAAATATTCTTTCTTTTTGTAGTACAAGATCTGGCTTTTTTTTTTCAAAATATGTGTCATTTTGCATTGAGTTTGTTCATAGCCTAACAAGGAGAATAGTTTTAAAAGCAATTCGATTTTTCTTCTTTTTTTTTTTCTTTTTTTTTGTTTCTCTTTGTTCATATGTTTAAGATTTGTATTATTTGTGAGGATGTAGTTAGCTACGGATATAATATTATATGAAGGAATGATGAATTTTGTTTCAACTGTCTATATCTATGGGTCCTCTAAAAAATATTTACTTATTTATGGACATGTCTTTAGATATTGCTTAACTGTCTCCTGCATCTATGATGGGTTATTTCAAAAGTATTCACTGATCATTTCAGTTAATAAATTGCTTTTAGGTGTTTTACAAGTGTATTAGTTTTAATTAATCATGTTAGTAGTTATTGCTTAGTGTTTAAAAGTATTAGCTGACCACGGGTTAGTAGTTACTGCTTTTGTTTTTGTACGTATTGTTGTTATTATTATCAATCCAGCAACAGCTGGGCTGTTATCCTTCTGTCCAATGCCATGTAGTGATAAGTGCAGGTTTGATACAATTTATGTAATATAAAAGGGCCATTTCCAGAGAAGAGATCACATGAAGACAATGGAATGACGTACTGAAAAAATTCTAAGCAGTGATATAGAAATTTATTTTTTTAAATTTTTATTTAGAAATATGCAACCTTCCTCTTACAAAAAAAAAAGAAGAAGGAAGAAGGAAGAATGGCTCTACCGTCACTTAGATTCTTTTCAGCAGATTATCATTCTTGCGTTAGGTGTGTCTTTTTTAATGTAATGCATGGCTAAAAACGCCTTGGTGGGTGGTTGGTGGATGCTCTGGTGTGATTTGCTTTTTCTGTCCTATCAAACATCTATCGTCCTTATCTCCCTTTCATTCTTTTTTATTTTTGTTACTCTCTTGTAACTCGGTTCTAATCTTCTGGCGCTCGTATGGCCTTGTGCAGTTGCGATCGCCGTAAAACCTCTACTAAAGCTAAAAAAAACGCCTTGCTGTCTTGTCTAGTATCTAGGGAACGACTTGGAGGAAATGCGGGGCCGGACAATTCTGGAGGAGAATTCGATAACGATGATCCCCCTAGTGGTGCTGCCCAACGTGGTTCTGGTTCCTGGCCAGGTGATCCCGCTCCAGCTGTATATGCAGCGGCTGGTGGCCATGATGAGGCGAGTCGCCGGGGACGATAAGACGTTCGGAGTCATCAATATGAGGTGACAGCTCAATTATGTATAAAAGTGATAATCTTTTTTTTCTCCTTCTTTCTCCAGGAATGAAGCAAAGAATTACAACATGTGAAATACGATGTCTTAGAAAAGCAGTAAACATAACCAGGCGAGACAAAATTAAAAACTCAATAGTCAGAGATATGGTGAGCACAAATGATGTCATGCATCACATCCAACACCAAAGAATCAAATGGTTCGGACATCTCACACGATAACCAACACACCATCCAGCACAACGTGCCTACAGCAAAAAATTCAATGGCAACAAGGCTAGAGGATGACCGAGAAAGACCTGGATAGATGGAGTCAGGGAAACACTAATAACTCACGACATCCCCCTGACCCAAGCTCTGTGGCTGGTGGCAGAGAGACGTCTCTTTCTTTCTGCGACACCCAAAAAGGTATAAGCGGCTGATGAAAGTAAAAGTAAAGGCCTATTGTGATGATGGCAGGGTTCACTTCACCTGTCAAATGACCAAAAAACTAGAGAGACAGACACAGCTTTATATAACACAAGACCCAATGTTCCCGGAAGCCCTGAACATCGAGACAATATGAGAACTGCTCATGGAGTGGTTAGGATGAAAGGGAAACAACTATAATATAACGAACAAGCAACTGTGGTAGATTATGGATTATGTCCCATAACATTACATTTATGTACTACCTGATTTGGGGCTTAAATACCTGAAACTGACCCTGAATTTACCTGAAATGGGAACTTTGAGGTAGGCAGCCCTGCTGCCCAGATGCGCTGTCGTATTTATCACGACCCGGTGGAATCAGGCTCTCGTCAATTTTTGGGCATCGTGTGGTATCATCTTAACTCTTTAAAAACCTGCGTTTTTTTCCACCATTTCCCGGAGTTTTTTCTACGGTCACCTAAACATGGTGCACTGTAACTCATTATAACCCCAAAAACTTGCCTCCAACTTCTGAATGGCGAAAACAAAGGCTTCGCCATTACTAAAAAAACTTGGATGAGGAATAGTTCCGAAAACAAGAAGAAACTAGCTCTAAATAATATGCAACTGTGACAACAAGGTGACCTCCACTTCCTTTAATACCAGATATCTCAGCTTCTATTCAAGATAAATGGGTATCTTTTTCATGGAAGGCTATACAAATGAACCAGCTTTAAACTCTTTAAACCTCATCCGACGCTGGGAGCGTCTGGCGGTAATAACCCTGTTCCCCATCCGACCTTGGGAACGTCTAATAGCGTTTAGCGAGAAAATGGTCGCCAAAGTTTGGTTATATACAAAGCCGGAAAGTCCGTGGAAACTGACACTTTATTTTTTTTTGTGCTTTAATTAACTTTTTTTCCGTAAAATCCACACAGACATGGGTTCTTAAATCGACATACAACGTTTCTTCAATTTCATTATTGTGAAGAGCACCTGATTTCACCACACTGCCTCACATATTTGTCAGATATGTTGAAATTGTAATATTGAAACTTGCAGTTTACAGTCATCAGCTGACAAAAAGATTTTTTTTTACCATGTATGAAACTTAAAACGATGGGTGAAAGGACATTTGTATATATCATGGCCCCAAGGTCTGGAATGCTTTGCCAAGTACTTTTAGAGAGATAAAGTCTTTTTATTCATTGAGATGTCAGCTATAGTCATTTCTGTTTTTAGATTAAAAATAAGATATGTTATTATTGTTATTATTATTTTTATTATTGTGATGATGATGATAATGATTATTATTATTATTATTATTATTATTATTATTATTATTATTTTTATTATTATCTGCACTATGTGCTGCCTAAGAAATTGAGTTTATTTCAGAATCCTATCAGCTCTGCTGGGGTGATAATGTAGATAGTAAAGGGCATAGAGCTTTCTTTATAGCAGGAAATTGCGCTAGGCAGATACCATTTATTTTTATTGTTATTATTATTATTATTACTGTTATTATTCTGATTATTGTTATTATTATCTGTATTTAAAAACAATTTTTGTTGTATTTGTTCCGTTTTGGTCTGCTATTTATTTTTTTGTTTTATCAAGTGGAATAGGTAAGGCGTTGTAGTCACTTGTTTTTATTGATATTTCCTTTCCCACACATTGTGAAACTAAATGTTTCTGTTCCTTAGTTTTCTAATAGCTCATATTTTTTTGCATTTCTTTCCCAAAGTGGTCTCAGAGAGAGCGATGGACAGAAAATATCGGCTGTTGGCTGCACTGCTGAAATCTTCTCGATGAAGGATGAAATGGACGAGGCGTCTGGTATCTCCATGGTGAGGGTCAAGGCCAGAGGTCGGCAGAGGTTCCGAATAATAGAGATCAAGTCGGAGATTACCGGGTACGTCTCATTAGACCAGCTGACAATGACAATGACGGTGACAATGATAATGCATGACAGTGACAATTTTCACATCCCACTGATTTCCTACCTAAATAGGATCCACGAGGATACCTCACCTGACTGCCCACTGTGTGACAACCAGGATGAAACTGTATCACACCATCTCTTTACCTGCCCTGCACTTAATGACCTGCGTAGCACTTACCTACCTGCCTCCCCAGATATTGGAAATACTTTATACAAATATCTCCTCAACTATCGAACGTAGGTTCTCCAATTTTTGCACTGTGACTACTTGTATCTATTTGTCTTAACAGATCAACTTTTTTGTAAACACTTGCAAGCTGTCTTCTAGAAAATTCCTTAATAAATACTAATAAAAAGTCCAAGTGGGTGGTTTCTACAGATTTTTTAATGTTTACAGCTGGGGGCAATATAGCTTTTAATAGCAAGTCTGTCAGGTTTTTCTAATCGGGACATTATGCTTATTGAACGCATATTTTGAAAGCCATTAGTGCAAAAATATGTTCACTATAACAATAATTTCTTTTAACATGTTTTGCAAGTAAAAATTGTCTTTGATGAATTGTGATGTAAGCCACATGCGTAATCAAAATGTGTTTGAGAAACGGGAAGTGCTGTGAACAATAACATTTTACGCGTGACAGAGATTTCAAGTATTTTATATAAATTTATGAAGAAAAGTTTTTAAATCTAGCCCCAATTGTTCTAGAAAAATATGATTTAGTTAAGACAAATTGATACACACTGCTATGCAAAGTATGGATGACATCCTTATCTCTGCTCCTACTTTTTTGTGTTTGTTACTCTCTTTTAACACGTCTAATCTTTGGCACTTATATGGCCTTTTTCACCTTATTGTGTTGCAAGTGCCATAAAACACTAAAAAAATACAATCCTGACTAAAAAAGAGACTGTTGTTTTTTTCCCCTCAGAGAGCTGGTGGCCAAAGTGAAAATCCTCCCCGAGGTGTCCCTCACACATGTTCTCGACGGAGCCTGCCTGGCCTCACATCGCAAGTGAGTCTCATAATCTGGGAAAGCTAAGTTTTCCCCCCGTAGATAATAATAATAATAATAATAATAATAATAATAATGGACCAGACCATCAATGATTTATTTATAGAGGCACGAGCCATCCATGTCCAGGTGCTGTTTTAATAATAATGGATTGCATTTATATAGCTCATATCCACTTATGCAATGCTCTATGCGCTTAACATGAAACATATTATGGAACTACGAATCAATTTTATAGGCACATACATACGCATGAACACACATACTCACGCACGCACCCACATATACGTACATACTCACATACATACACACATACGTACATACGCACATACAAATTCTCGACGATCTACAGCTCTTGGATGGATTCTGTCTAATCGAAATATGATGAAAATATAAATGCTTTTAGTTTTTTCCTAAAAATTGCTAGATATCTTTGTGAGTACTCCAATTTTTGTTTTCCCTTTCTGGTGTTTTATGGCGCTTGCAACTGCATAAGGTCATATGAGCTCGTGGGACCCATTAGATTTGCTCTGGGTGAAATGAAACTTATTTTATTATTTTTTACAATCTATAATTCTATAATTGCTAGTGGTACAGTCTGTCAGAAATGGTTGCTTTGAATGACAAGCGGGCTAACCCAGATTTCGGGGGTTTCCAGAAATCTTGACATACACCAAAAGTGGGCATTGCCCTACCTATAGGAGAAGTTTGGTTTCATTGGTGTGTTTATTTGTTTGGTTATAGAGAAAACTCTCCCTGTCTTTTAAAGAAACTGAACAAGAGTTCTAAAACTTAACTTCGATTTTCTCAGAACAGCATTTTTCAGGATAGCCCCCTTGTGCTTAAAAGCAACCAAATAATGATAATAGCTAACGTTTGGTCGCTTTTAAGGACAAATGGGCTATCCCGAAAAATGCTGTTTTGAGAAAATCAAAGATAAATTTTTTGCCCCTTGTTCAGTTTCGTTAAAGACTTTGAGAGTTTTCTCTATAACTAAACAAATATATGCACCATTGAAACCAAACTTCTCCAATAGGTAGGGCAATGCTCATTTTTTGTTTTGGTCAAGATTTCTGGAAACCCCCGAAATCTGGGTTAGCCAGCTTGTCCTTAAAAGCGACCATTTTTAGAGTGCTCTATCCTGTTAGGAAACAAGCTGTGAGCACTGTATGGCTATCGTTATTACCCCAGCAGACCCTAGAGCACTCAGAAACAATAGTAACTTCCTGGGAAGTCTACAGTGCAAGCTCTTCATGAGAAGTCTACTGTGCAGGCTCCCATTTTACAGGCGCTAAAAATTTCACAACTACTAAAATATTAAGTATTTTCCGTATACCCCATGTGCTATATAGTATTATATTTATGTTTCAGGCTCTTCACCAAGCCGTGCGATGACAGTGAGATGCTGAAAACGGCTGTGGATCGCCAAGGGAGGGTACTCACTTCTGTCGACTGCCGGAGTAGGAGCTGTGTCAGCAAGTTTTATTCGTCAAAGTTCACGTGGTGGCCGCCTTGGGTGTACAGAATGTACGATATTGTGAGTCCGGACATCAACGAGGGAATGGAAGGATTTATACGATTGTGTGACTTCGCAGTGGAATCAGACGCTCATCAATTATTGGGCCTATGGAGTTATTGGTATTATTTGCTCGCTTTCAATGGAAAAAATATCCATTTATCTCAAATAGAGGTTGAGAAGTTTGCGATTGAAGGAGGCAGGGGTCGCCTGATTTCAGAGGTAAAATTAGCGAGGAAATGGCCGCCAAAGTATGGTGACTTCAACAGCTCAAGATTCCTTGGAAACTGCAAATTTGAAGTTGTTGTGCCTTTAATCATTTTTCCATCAAATCCACACTTAAAAGTTTTTGAATGGATATACAAGGTGTTGAGCCAAAAAAAAAAAAAAAAAAATGTAATTTCCAAACTGGCCGCAAAATGCCAGTTTCTCAGATTTCATCATTTTGACGAACGCCTGATTTCACCACGATGCCTCACAATTTTAGAACACAGTGTTTGTTTCTTTGCCACTGATAAGTACAGTCGAAATTGTCCTAGATGCTCCCCGAGTTTTGAGGAGAAAAGTGCTTGTCTTAGACAGGTGGATGTCTTGTCTTGTCTGAGACAGGTGGATGTCTTGTCTTAGACAGGTGGATATCTTGTCTTAGACAGGTGGATGTCTTGTCTTGTCTTAGACAGGTAAATATCTTGTCTTGTCTTAGACAGGTGGATGTCTTGTCTTAGACTGGTGGATGTCTTGTCTTAGACAGGTGGATGTCGTCTAATATCTTGTCTTCTCTTAGACTGATGGATGTCTTAGACTAGTGGATGTCTTTTTATTAGACTGGTGGACGTCTTGTCTTAGACAGGTGAATGTCTTATGTCTTGTCTTAGGTGGATGTCTTGTCTTAGACTAGTGGATGTCTTTTTGTAGACTGGTGGATGTCTTGTCTTAGACAGGTGGATGTCTTAGACAGATGGATGTCTTATGTCTTGTCTTAGACTAGTGGATGTCTTTTTGTAGACTGGTGGATGTCTTGTCTTGTCTTAGACAGGTGGATGTCTTATGTCTTGTCTTAGGTGGATGTCTTATGTCTTGTCTTAGGTGGATGTCTTGTCTTGTCTTAGGTGGATGTCTTATGTCTTGTCTTAGGTGGATGTCTTGTCTTGTCTTAGGTGGATGTCTTATGTCTTGTCTTAGGTGGATGTCTTATGTCTTGTCTTAGGTGGATGTCTTGTCTTGTCTTAGGTGGATGTCTTATGTCTTGTCTTAGGTGGATGTCTTGTCTTAGACAGATGGATGTCTTATGTCTTGTCTTAGACAGGTGGATGTCTTATGTCTTGTCTTAGGTGGATGTCTTATGTCTTGTGTTAGACAGGTGGATAACTTGGACAGTGTCTTTATGATGTGGGAAAATTGCAAGGTGGGATGTGATTATTTGTACAGGTGATTGTTTTGGACAGGTGGCTTTTAAAGCAGGGTCAACTGCATTTGTGTCACGACACAGTCGAATCGGGCGCTTGTCCATTTTTGGGCATGTAGAGCTATTGGTATTATCTGAAAGCTTATTTGTTTGCTTTGCTTTCAGTAAAAAATATCCCCATCTATCTTGAATAGAAGTCCACATATTTGAGATTGAAGGGGGTGAGGTCGCTTGATTTCAATTGTAAAATTTGCGAGCAAATGGCCACCAAAATTTGATAACTCCAATAGCGAAAGAGTCCTTGAAAACTGAAAAATGACATAATGTGTGCCTTTAATTAACGGTTTTCAGTAGAATTCACACGCAAATGTGTGTTTATATGGACATAAAAGGGATTGAGTGAAAAAACAAAAAATAGATAAAGAATGCCTAACTGGCAGAAAAAAGTTTCTCCAGTTTCGTTATTTTGACAAACGCCTGATTACACCACGATGCCTCACTTTAATCATCACGCCTCACATATTTTCGTCAGGAGTGGCTTTCAGAGCAGACGAGAGCGGAACTAGGCAGCTGGTCCTCCTCACCTTTGCCCTCCAACCCCGTGGACCTGTCGTTCTGGGTGGCTCACAACCTGCCCGTGGACGACCAGACACGACTCGAGCTGCTCTCCTTCGACTCGGTGGTCCAGCGGCTGAGGTATGGGCTCAGCATAATCCGGAAGGTGAGGCAAGGTCAAGGCTGCTCCTATTTTGGGGGGTTGATGTTAATTGATAATTCAATATTCATACCAACATTATGCTACCAGTGCCAGACCTGGACATTAAGTAAAGCCCATGAAAGCAAAATCTGCGCATGTGAAATGAAATGGCTCCACAAAACCCTTAACATCACAAGACGAGACAGGCACAGAAATGAAGAAGTAAGAGCAGCTATCGGCACTGAGTCCTGCCTGCATTACATAGAAAGATGGAGAATAAAATGGTTTGGCCACCTGTTATGTATGTCACCTGGCCATTTCACAATTCAGGCTATAAAGGAAGAGGAAGGCCACGCAAAAGGTGGGTCAAGGGGGTCAAGAAAACCCTGAGAAAAGATATCACAACTGAAAGAGCTGTGGAACTGGCCTACCATAGAAAACTGCATCTCTCCTCGATGCTTAACGGCAACAGAGGATGAAAAAGTAAAAGTAAAGTAAGTGTAGTAAGAGTTTTACGTAACTTATAACATATGAAGGTCACATAAGTGTCGAAGATTAGGGGTGGTGCTATTGAGTAATATACAAAGAAAAGAAGAAGTTTAGTTTTAGTTGGAGTTTTACGGCACCTACAACATAGTTTGAATGAGGTCACATAAGTGCTGAAGATTAGAGGTGTTGCTATAGAGTAGCATGGAAAGAAAAGAAGTAGAAGAGAAAAGGATGATAGGTGTTTGACACAAAAGAAGGGTCAAACCACGGCTGTGCGCCTGCCAAACACCCACCTTGGAAGTTGTCTGTCTTGTATTAAACTGTGTGATCTATTCTGTCTTGTCTCATCAATGCTTTAAATTCTTTATTCTATCAAAATGGGTGTGGTGGCGGAGCGGTTAGTGCGCTTGTCTCCAAAGCAGAAAGTCCGGGTTTGAGCCTCGGTTCGGACACAGATTTTTTTCACCCCCTCCTGCCCACACAGCAGGAATGGGTAGCCTACCTGACTTCGAGTTGGGGAAGTAAAGACAGCGTGGAAAGGAACTGGCCACCCTACCGCAATATGCCGAAGGCCCAGGAAATTGTCCCACTATCAACTAGGCAATCCCCAATATCCGGATCGGATGCGGAAACAACTTTACTTGTTCTATCATATCTCCTTGTCTTATCAAAATTACAGAGAAAGAATGTTGTTATGTGTTATCATATATTCAGCCGAGAAAAATGTCCCTCTTGGATAATAAAGCATTATCTTGTCTTATCTTATCTTCTATTTAAGCTTGCCTCACGTTCCTGGTAATACTGTAAAGTCATTATGTTTTGTCTGGTCTCATCTTACGTAATGAATGTATAATTTTATTTGAATTTTGTTGTATCAATTCATTAAAAAAAAGAAATCTACTACTCTAATAAGATGAGATTATATTACAGAATAGCCGAAGTGGAAATTTTTATAGAGGCGCTTGTTGGATAAGATAGATAGGATAAGATACATCTTTATTGTCCAGATCCTGGCACATTGGTTTGGTGTTTCACCACGTGCACACACGCACACACGCACACACACACACACACAAACACACACACACACAAACACACCCACACGCACAAATGCAAACAAAAACCAAATTTTTAAAAAATAATAATAACATGTGGGTGGTTGGCGGGCGTTCTGGTTTGGTTTGCTCCTTCTTTCCTATCAAACATCTATCGTCTTTATCTCTCCTCCTCTAATCTTCAGCACTTATGTGACCTTAAAGTGTTGCAAATGCCGTAAAACACTTACCAAAACTAAAAACTAAAAATAGCATAAATTTGAATGCATCTTATCCTGTGTTTACTTCAGAGTGGCTTTCTCCTGACCTGCAACGACTGCGAGCAGACCATCTCCAACAGAAGCGATGTGTTCAGCATGAGTCGCGAGGGTCCACTCGGGGCGTACGTTAACCCCGGGGGCTACGTGCACGAGATGTATACGGTCCTGGCTGTCGCTAACTTGCGAAATAATGGCGGGGCCTCCACAGAGCACAGCTGGTTTCCTGGGTGAGTTGGGGTGGAGATTATTTCTAATTGGTGGCCTAGTGGTTAGGCTACCGTACTCGTAATCTTGAGGTTGCGGGTTCGGGGGTTCAAGCCGTGGTGTTCTTGGGAAAGGCACTTTGCACGAATTTTCCTCACTTCACCCAGGTGGGAATGGGTACCCAGCCATAGACAGTGAAAGATCTTGTCAGTATGTTGGTGTTTTAGCGCCTATAAATGGCCGCTTGCACCGTATGCTTGTTGAAGTTGTTTCTGAATACTCTCGGGTCTGCAGGGGTAATAGTATAGATTGTGAAGCGCACAGAGCTTGCTGTTTAGCGGGCATTTGCGCTATACAAATGCTATCTATTATTATTATTAGTTATTGTTTGTATTTTTCTATCAGTGTCCTCAGATATTGGGGGCTCTCGTGGCCTAGAGGTTAAGGTGTTGGCCTCTCATTCAAAGGTCCCGGGTTCGATTCCGGGTAGCGACCAAAAGATTTTCTTCTCTAAAATTGTCTCCTTTCACATCCTTTCCTGATCTCTAACAATGTTCTGTTGTCTGCTTTCATTTCCACTTTCTGCCCCCACCCCCTCACCTCCTTTGCCCCCTCCTCTGGGCTCCTGACTCTTTCTGCAGCCTTTCTACTGCTACTCCTTGGCTCCTCCTAACTGCTGTCTTTCTGCCACACCCCTCATCTTCTGGTAGGAAAGATCTACACCTGGCCTTCTCGGAGGGCCCGTCTGCAAGTTGCGCACGTTAAAGATCCCTTGGTGGTCTAAAATCGATAAGAGTAGGCTTCGGCCGCCACCCGGGCAAAATTCAAAATTTCCTACCAACGAAAAAGTATTAGGTGTGTCCCGCGCGCTCATATGACCTTATGCAGTTGCGAGCGCTGTAAAACCCTATACTAAACAAACAAACAACCTCAGATATTACGTGTGGATGATAGTACAGTGTAAATGATGCAGTTTTATCGGACTATTCCTTAATTTTGTTTGTATTTCCCTCAGCCATACAGTGTAAATGATGCAGTCTTACTAGGTTATTGTTCCTTAAGCTGTGTTTTTTAAGCTGCCTAAGATCCGATTTTTTTCTCTCTGCCAGTGTGTGTTTGGATTAAGTCATGTACAGTACAGCTGCCGTAACTCTTTATCTGCTCGGAGTCGCACACTGCATCGCGCTATATTTCAGATATGTGTGGGTGATTGTATTTCTACATTCCATGTCCTCAGATATGATTGTATTTCTACTTTCCTGTACATTACATGTCCTCAGATATGATTGTATTTCTACATTCCATGTCCTCAGATATGATTGTATTTCTACAATCAGTGTCTGCAGATATGATTGTATTTCTACATTCCATGTCCTCAGATATGATTGTATTTCTACAATCAGTGTCTGCAGATATGATTGTATTTCTACATTCCATGTCCTCAGATATGATTGTATTTCTACAATCAGTGTCTGCAGATATGATTGTATTTCTACATTCCATGTCCTCAGATATGATTGTATTTCTACAATCAGTGTCTGCAGATATGATTGTATTTCTGAATTCCGTGTCTGCAGATGTGCGTGGCTGATTGTATTTCTACATTCCGTATCCTCAGATACGCATGGACGATCGTGCAGTGCAAAGAGTGCCACGCCCATATGGGATGGATGTTTACGGCCACAAAGAAAAACCTTTCCCCGAAGAAATTCTGGGGTCTCTGCCGCTCGGCTGTTCGCACCACCATCTCTGCCGCTACACAGGACAGCGAGGGGGAGCAGCCGATGATTGTCATGTGATGCGTAGCCACAGCGAAGAGTTTTTCTGTGGTTTGTCTATTATATGGAACCACTGCAAGCATTGAACAGGTCACAAGCTTATTTTATTTTGAGTGTAGAGAACTGAACAGTTATATCTTTGGAGTGCTACAATGACATTCTGGCTCGGACTTCAGACCTGATTGGTCGCTTTTAAGGACCTGTATTACCTGTCCTGGGCAACGTCATTCGTCATTGCACACTGGACAGGTCCATAAGTGCTCAGTTCCCCCCAGCACCAAAGCCCGCAAGTATCCGTACTGATTGTTTCGGTAGCTGTCTGATTATGGCGACGTCTTTCCTTTCCTGATAATCGTTCCTTTCTTCCTTGTTTAAGGACAAGTGGGCTAACCCAGATTTCGGGGGTTTCCAGAAATCTTGACCTAATAAAAAGTGGGCACTCTACCTATAGGAGAAGTTTGGTTTCATTGGTGTGTATATATATATTTAGTTATAGAGAAAACTCTCCCTGTCTTTTAAAGAAATTCTCAAAACAACATTTTTTGGGATAGCCCCCTTGAGCTTAAAAGCGACCAATTATACCTTCAGACTTATCCATTGGGGTGATATTTTCTATGTCATGGATTCCTGTCATGGCCAATAAAAAGAAGTAGAATTTTTTATTTCTAGAATGTTTGTGTTTTTTATGCTCCAATTGGCTCAGTTTAGATCATATAGGAGGCGGGCTTCAACCGTGCCTATCGGTGTGCCGACCTGGGCTGAGAGTCCCAGAAGAAAGTCCAAGATTAGATACTCAATAAAAATTCTCCTCGCACAGAAATTGAACTTGCGACTTTTGCGTTTGACGGTGGAGCATCTAGCCCCTACACCGCAGATGCCAGTATAAAAAGTAAATGCAGCAGTAAATTACCGAGTTATGAAAAAGAAAATCCTGATCCGACTACGGTGAGGCGCTGAACCGGACTGAAGTTGTCATTAGCTTATGTGTTCACAAACTGATATATGTGGAGCGTGATGACAAAATGAGTTACTTCTCGGATTCTAGCCTTTTGGAAATAGATACATCACGTTATAGAAGCTTTTACAATTTATAAGTATGCCATAATAAAAGGCATGTTATAGTTGAAGAGTATGTGGTCTATAGCAAATCTACGGGGAACCCACAAGGAAAGCGTAAGAAGGGAAGACCAAAGATGACATGGAGGCGAGCGGTACAAGCGGAAATTGAAAAAGCGGGGACATCATGGAAACAGATAGAAAAGGATGCTCAGGACAGGCTTCGCTGGAGTAATGTTGTTGATGGCCTGTGCTCCACTGGGAGTTAAAAGGGGCGAGAGAGAGAGAGAGAGCAAATCTACAAATTTGACCCTAGTGTCGAGTTTTGACCACTATCTCCATTTGTGGACTACGAGAAGTAACTCATTTTGTCAGCACACCTCACATATGTACCCACCCAAGACTCATTGCTTTGCTGAAATTTGCTGTATGTGATGAAAGTGCAGGGTCGTAGAAGTTTGATGCTTTCATTGAAATGTGATGAAATTGAAAATATTCACTAACATGTTTGTCAGTCTAATTTGAAAGACTAAAGTACGGATACTGTAATAGATAAATCCGTTGAAAGACTAAATCAAAGATACAGAATTTAAAAAGAACAAATATAAGCGATAAAAATTGCTCATTATAATGTTGAAAAGTTGGGACAGATGTGAAGCTCAAATCAATCAAAGTCTAAAAACATTCTTCGGGAAGATTTATTTTCCCCTTATTTGGTAACAGCCAAAGAAGAAAGAGTAAAATATGTTGCTATATTGGCGAAAGTGTTGAATGGTGCCTTGATGGTTATGCATTGAAAGTTTGTCTATTTTGATATTGTTTGTGTTGTTAGTTGTGCATTAATTGTGAACAGTGGCAAGAAGCAGACAACCTGTCAGTGTTGCTTTCACAAAGTGGTTGGAAGAAGTGTAAAACTTGTTCATGTACATATGTGAGGCAGCGTGGTGAAATCAGGCGCTCACCAAAATAATGAAACTGAAGAACCTGGCGAATTTCTGCCCGTTTCGCAATTTTTATGGAACTTTTGTTTTTTCGGCTGAACTCCGTTGTTCTCCAATTAATTAAGAACTCAGTTCTGGGTGGATTTTTCTGAAAAACGTTGAACAAAAAAATTTAAGTTTTCAGTTTACATGGACTATCAAGCTATGGAAATAACTAAACTTTGGAGAGCATTTTCTCGCTAATTCTATCTTTGAAACCAGGCAACCCCACCTTCTTCAGTCTCAAATATCTTCCTTGAATTCTTTTCAAGATAAATGGGCATTTTTTTTTTTCACCAATAGCAAGACAACTGAAGAAGCTTTAATGTGGTACCATTAACTGCACATGTCCAAAGAGTGAGGAGCGCCTGGTACCACCACGTCATGACACATGTTCTGTACAGAAAGGTTTTGGTTGTTGAGCTGCCCGACCCTGTCAGTATTACTTTCACAAAGTGGTTTGAAGTGTAAAACTTTTTCATGTACATATATGTACTTAAGTAATTTGATTGAAGAGCTCCCGTCATGGCTGGTAGAAAATATTTATGATGGCTTGTTCACTTTTGTCTGACTGTGTTAAAAAAGTTCTAGTTCTTTGAGGAATTTACCAATGCCCACGAAACTTTCCTTGGCACTTCTGCAGTCCAGCGACCAAGCAAAAATATTTTTCCAAAAAATTTTGACCCGGTAATAAAAAAGTTTTACTCTTTGGGCCCTATATTAAAAACGGCTCTTTGGATGGATACGTAGCATCCCTAAAATAAATGTCTTACTGTAGCCTTGCCTACTTACTTTTACTTTTACTTTTCCGATCCAGCGGCCATTTGGGTTCTCGCCCTTCGGTCTGTCGATATGGCAAAGAATTGACAGGTTTTAATCAGCTGTGCTTTGTAGCCTTGCCTACAAATTGCTCATTTGAGACAGCAACACCGCCCTGCCCCCACATTTCAGTGTAAGCTTGTAGATTTCATCCCCCGGCTGTCTGGATGTCTCCACATGCTTGCTCTACGTGAGTCTTGAAATACTCACCCCGTCTCTTGAATCGTGTTTTTTAGGCAAACGTTAAAGAGTTGTGTCACTCGCCAACACAAGGTCTCGCCCGGACGCGAGATCTGATCTAGGGCAATTGAAACATCTGGGTACCTAAGTAGAGAATCTTTGGTGAAAGTGGGCGCTGGCTACAAATAGGTTCACAAGCACCAGTCTTTGTTGTTTCTTTTGGCAAGTGTTTCACGGCGTTCGCTAATGGTGTCCATCTGTGTCCATCTGTATTTGTAGATACAAGAGAGATTTCAACAAAACCAGAACATATTTCACTTTGCCTTAATCAAGATAAACAAAGGAATAGTTTGTAACAAGTACATTTTCTGAAACATACTTTACTAGCTGGGTTTCCCGTTTGACGAACGGACTCAAAAGAATCAATCGTCAAATCGTTTTGGGATCAGTGCACGCACTCTTTGTGAGCGGAAGCCTCACTTGTTTACAATGGCGTCTTAGAAGACGAACTTTCCCAAGATGAGATCTAAACAAAACTAATGTAAAACTGAAAATTAAACTACAGTGACTTCAGACTCCTCAGTAAAACTGTGCACCCTTTAAATTATTCTGAACCACCGTTAATTTTTTCACATTCGAAAATCAGCGGTTCCAAAGTTTTAGACGGCCAAAGTGACGAACTTTCCCAAATATAATATGTATAGATAAACCTGTAGAAAAACGTGAGTGAGAACCAATGTGGGAGAACGCAGGTGAGTAGATCATTAGTCAACATAGCAGTGACAAGATAAAGCTGTTTGTGTTTGGAAGGAATTAATTTGTGAGGCATCGTGGTGAAATCAGGTACTCGTCAAAACAACAAAATTGGAGAAACGGGCATTCTCCCACCAGTTTCGCAATTTTAATCAAATTTTTGTTTTTTTGTTCAGTCCTTTTATGTCCAAATAAAAACACATTTCCTTGTGAATAATAATGAAAAACAATTAAAAGCTCAAAATACATTTATATTTAGCTATTGAAGTTACCAAACTTTGGCGGCCATTTTCTCGCTATTTTTACCGCTGAAACCAAGTGAACTTACCTCTTTCAATCACAAATATTTTAACTTTTGCTCAAGATAGATGGGTATTTTTTTTTCCTCAAAAGCAAGATACCTGGTTAAGATGATACCAATAACTCCACATGCACAAAAATTGACGAGCGCCTGATTCCAGCGCGTCGTGACACATTTACCACTGTTTTAACTGTATCTCACCATTAACCCTATCTGTACGTCGTGTTTTACTATCGTATCCATACGGCGTGGGGAACTTTGTGCTACCACTGTCCAAAGAGGAAATTTACTCGTTATTCCGATCCGTACGCTTTGCATAGCAGTCTGTCAAAATGATTTTTGGAGAAGTACTGAAAGTTTCAGAGAGATTTTCGTACTAGAAGTATTCTAAAATGGGAAGAATACAACCCAGGGGGTACAAAATGACCCCAGGGCGTACGGATAGGGTTGAAGCTTGACAAAACCTATTGCAATGTTGGGCTTATTCTTATTGTCATGCAATTGTGTGATGTGCTTTTGTTTGCTATCATGCTGATATATAAAAGTTCATGAAACAATTCAATACACTTTGGAGTTTTTCTTTTCATTTGCTTCCTTCACCTTCTTCACCTTTCTGGACAAACTAAGACCAGACACACGTCTTTCTGGACTTGAACTGGTCGCTTGTAAGGACAAGCGGGCTAACCCAGATTTCGGGGGTTTCCAGAAATCTTGACCTAGACCAAAAATGGACATTTCCCTACCTATTGGAGAAGTTTGGTTTCATTGGTATGATTTCTTTGGTTATTGAGAAAACTCTCCTTGTCCTTTAAAGAAACTGAACAAGGGTCAAAAACTTTACCTTCGATTTTCTCAAAACAACATTTTTCAGGATAGCCCCCTTGCACTTAAAAGCGACCAAGACCTGACACACTCTTTCTGGACTTAAACTAAGACCTGACACTGTTGAAATTGTCCAAGACAGCCACACATTGTCAATGAGGGAAGTGATTGTCTTAGACAGGTAGGAGTCTTGGACTTGGGACAGTGTCATCGTGATAATGTGAGGCAGAGTGGTGGAATCAGGTACATCGATTTTGGGGCTTATGGGGTTGTTGGTATCATCTTAAAGCCTGTTCATTTGCCTTGCTTTTGGTGAAAATAATATCCTTCTATGTTGAGAATAGAAGTCGAAATGTTTGCAATTGAAGGACGTCAGAGTCGCACGCTTAGTTGCAGAGGTAAAATTAGTGAGAAATGGCCGCCAAAGTTGAGTAATTTCCATAGCTTGAGAGTCTTTGGAAACTGACGTTTTTTCTTCATTCAAGAGCTTCTGTTTTGCTTGCTTTTCCAACACCCAACGTGTCTGGTGAGGCAGATTTTCAGAGTTCTCAGTGAAAATTCGACACCCTCTCGAGGCACAAATTTTTCAACAGCTAGATTGTTTTGTTTTTTTCTTTCAGTAGAGGTTTTACGGCGCTAGCTACTGCATAAGGTCATATGAGCGCCAGAAGATTAGAGGTGTTACAAGAGAGTAACAAACATAAAAAAGAAGAAGGGGAGATAAGGACGATAGATGTTTGATAGGAAAGAAGAAGCAAACCACACCAGAGCACCCGCCAACCACCCACATCAGCAAGATTCTATGTAGCTATAGTAGGTTGTATCTGATTGAACACAGGCAAACACTACAACATTTATTGTTCAGGACAGTAGTTGCAATACTTGCACACATTTTATTTCTTCAATTTGACAACATACTGGTACAAAGTTCTAAACAAAATCTCACTAAATTACAAATTATGCTTGTATAGCGTAGAATGTAAAGTCAGGAATATATCAAACTTTGCTTAGTTAGATTCCCTTGTAAAATTCAAATACATCAAAATCACAATCGCTTGAGCAAGGCTTAGATATCAATGACCAAAGACACAAACTCACAAAACAAAATTATTGTTTGCCCCCAAACTGGGAAACAAAAAGGCTTCTTTGCATTCCCTTGCTAGATCTCAGGGGTAGTCACCTGCTGGTTCTTTCACCCGCACCACTACAAATTTACTTTCTTTTACTGTTACTTTTTCATCCTGTTGCCGTTAAGCGTCGAGGGGAGATGCAGTTTTCTATGGTAGGCCAGCTCAGCAGCTCTTTCAGTTGTGATATTATGTTTTCTGAGGGTTTCCTTGACACCCTCAATCCACCTTTTGCTTGGCCTTCCTCATCCTTTATAGCCTGAGTGCTTGGTGTTGTAGGCTCTCGAGGCTGGCTGGCCAGGTGACATACGTAACAGGTGGCCAAACCATTTATTTTTATCCTCTGTCTTTCTATGTAATGCAGGCAGGATTCAGTGCTGATAGCTGCTCTTATTTCTTCACTTCTCTACCTGTCTCTTCTTGTGATGTTAAGGGTTTTGCGGAGACATTTCATTTAGTATGCAGCCATTTTGCTTTCACGAGTTTTACTTACTTAATGTCCAAGTCTGGCACTGGTAGCATAATGTTGGTATGAATGCACCACTACATTGTACAAATTCTTACGCTTTTCCTAATTCAAAGAGCCCCTTGCATTCAAGTAACCACATTCTGATTTCAAAGTTACCATATCTTTATACTGACGAGAGTATTCTCAATTTTGATAGGAATTAATTTGACCGGGTGGTGGCCAAAGCCTACTCTTATCAATTTTGGGACCATCAAGAGATCTTTAATGTGCACAACTTGCACATAAGACCTCCGAGATTTTGTCACCCTTATACAAAAAGTCTAGGTCACATTAGGTGTTCAATGTTGCCTGCATTAAGACTGAGCGTGTGGATGGCAGGAAGAAAGAGCCAGGAGAAGCAGTAGAAAGAGTCAAGGGTAAGGAAGAAAGGAGTACAGAGGAGGATGTTTTAGTTTTTGCAAATTTTTACGGCACTTGCAACACAATATGGTCATGTAAGTGCCGAAGATTAGAGATAGAGGTGTTACAAGAGAGTAACAAACACAAAAAAGGAGAGATCAGGACGATAGTTGTTTGATAGGAAAGAAAGAGCAAACCACACCAGAGCACCCGCCAACCCCCCACAGAGGAGGATGGGGATTTTGAGGAGAGGGAGGGATTATAAAGAAGAGATGAAAGCAGATGACAAAAGTGGACTAGAGAACAGGAAAGGACTTGAAAGGAGAACATTTTAGAGAATAAAATTGTTCGTGGCAACTCCTACCTCTAGATCAAAAAGTCTTGAAAATAAAACCGTATCTCAATTATCGACAGGCTAAAAAGAACCACCCCCACCCCCATATCTTTTGACTTTCAATCTGTTCAAAAGAAAAGCTGTCACATCTTATGTATTCGAAATCCTTTTATTTTTTCATGCCCATTAATAAACAACCTTAAAATATTTTTTCCTTTCACTCTTCCAAACTCTTTTCTTTCTGCTCAGTCTTTCTATCCAACCCACACACACATACATACACACAAACACACACACACACACACACACACATACACACACACACACACACAGAGGAAAATATTAAATTGGAAAATAAAAAACTAAGCAAGAAAATGGCTTACTTATATGTTATAGTACATTCAGCTTGACATTGTGTTCAGCCAAAAAACAAACACTGCGTAGTGATCCTCAAAATTCAGGGGGAAAAACACAAGAGGGTAATAATAATAATAATATTATTATAATTAAAATGCATATTATGTTGACAATATCACATTTCTGGGGTTTCACATCTGCTCTTGATAGATCTAGGTTTTTAACGCAACTTATTGATTATACAGGTATCTATTATCTATTTGTGGAGGCTGAATTTTGCTATTCAAAAGGCTTTTTAATGGCTGCATCGATCGACATGCGGTTTTCGCCAAAAAATTCTTTAAAATATTCTCCAGAGCATGGCGCCCTTGGATTTTTCAGTTTTGAGACAGTTTTGCTGCAAAAAGCTAAATTTCTTTATTTCGCCGATCGCTTTTGTAGGCCGACGCTTCTGTCTCTGCAATTTTAGAAAATCCGGAAGTGATATTTCGCGAGGCGCGTTTTGTTTTGAGAGTATAGATCTACACCTTTTAATGTTTTTGCATCTCTCAAGATTTATTGCCCCATTCTATTAGAGTGTAAATATAGTTGGCCAATGACTTTTAGTTGATATTAAAGCACCGGCCTAGACGGTCAGAGAACGGTTAGTATAAGAACGTATAGGCACCGCTGATCATTCCTTTCATCGAAAGGGGGCGCAGCTAGTAATCAATAAGTTGCGTTAGAAACCTAGATCCACCGATAACAGATGTGAAACCCCAGAAATGTGATATCGTCAACATAATCTGCATTTTCCAAGACAAGGAACCCACTGATGGAGAGGACGCTAATGTCAAGAGTCAGAGCCCTCAATGTGTCTCTCTTTTATCTCCCGCAAGCCGCTCCCAGTGGCTCGCGGTCGGAACTGCTGTGCTGGTGAGTTGCTGACAGTGGCTCAGGCACATTCCTTTACGACAACTTCGACATCAAATTACTTTCCGGCAATTGCTGAAAACAGGTCTCTTATATCGGGATTTTATTCATTAGATGAAGATCTATTGAAATAGGTTTACTTGTTCCTATTTAGTGACCAATCTGGTGACGTTTTTGTCATTTTTAGATTCAGCTCCAAAAAAGGGCCCCGGCATAGAGGGTTTACTCCCCTCGGAGATCATAACGAGTTAAAAAAGACCAGCGTCGTGATGACAGGAATCTACACCAGTGGTAGTGGAATGAATGAGAGTCCTCTTTGAAAAATTATCCAAAAATTGGTAAATGGTGAGAATTTTGGAATGCCATGGAGAGCGTAAGAAGGAATGTAACGCTTAAATACGAATGGTTCAGCTAGCTGTCATTTAACAGGAATTACTTTGAATGAAAGTCATTTTTCATCAGTTGAAAAAGCAAAATTGTAAATAAAAAATCAATTTGTTAAAAACCAAAACATTGGGAAAATGAACACTGCACAAAAATGATACATGATATATATATTTATATATATATATATATATATATATACATCATTATGAATGGTCCAGCTTGTAGAACGAGGAACCACTTTGAATTTACGTTTCTTCAAGTTGAAAAAAACCCAGATTGTTAATATTAGGAGCATTGCAAATAAATTACCCCTGTATCATTGTGAATGTATCAGCAAATAATCAATTACAAGGAATCACTTTGATACTTTCTTTCTTCAGATTGGTAAAAAAAAAGTTTGTGAATACAAAAATAGATTTGAGTAAAATGAACATTGCACAAAAATGACACATGATTATGCCCCAAAACCTGAGCCAGCAGGAATGGAACAATAATAATTATGGTGGTTAGCTAATAACATTTGACGAGCAAAGTTTGCCTGGCTGTGGATTAATTACTCTGAACTGTAATGACATCATGAGCAATTAATCCAATGGAAAAAAAAAAAAAAACACATACAAAGAAAAAATCAACGGTTCAGTTCCAGAAATCTGTAGGCTAGACCACATTTTTCTCAAATCCATTTTGTTGCTTTCTCCTGGCCCCAGATTTTTCTCCGCAACATTTATTTCGAAGTGAAGATCGTACTGTTAATAACCTATGTACAGTCTGATCCTCACATCAAACAGATGTGTGGCAGAGAAAGCTCTGCAGCCACGGAAAAGCAAAAAAGTTGATTTTTAGAAAAAATTTGGCATACAAGTTTCTGAAACTGAACCGTCGAAATGTTGGCTACACATAATAATAAGTAAGTTTGTAAAAAGGTACCATTCGTAGAGCAATGAACCTGTAAGAATATACAATACATTTATTAACCCCAAAATAAATCACATGTTCACTGTTATAAAGCAGCAAATAAAACATGATGATATACAAATATATATGTACAATAATCGTAGACAGTGCATTAAATTAACTTGCATAGCTTAAAACAATTTCACTTTAATCATAATATTATGATGTTTGTGCATTTACGCCTTTCTTGGTGCAGCTTGTAATCTACCTGTCCCCGTCGTTTTATGCAAGAAAAATTCTGAAATTATGCAAATTGAGCCCAAAAATGTGAAATCATGCGATTCTGGGGGTTTTTTTTATCAAAGAATGATAAGGGAAAATAATCAGAAATTATGCATTAAAAAAATCAAATTTTGCTAAATTATGCGGGGTGCATAAAACCACAGGGACAGATCTACCAGTTTGTTGTCTTCAGTGAAACTAGAGAATATTATTATCAACATTCCTTAAAAAAAATGACATGTAGGCCTACTCAAATTAAATTGAATTTTAAAACACAGTCGAGTCTCTTATTAAATTGAAATCTGCATCTGTGATGCCGCTGGGTTTCCTTTGGTTTAGCCATGTCTTCCATCAAGAGAGATTGCTCAACAAACAAAGGAAAAAATCAGGGATTTTTTTTTTCAGATAACTGCTGTTTTTGGATATACCATGTATGGTTTAAAGTTTAAAGGGACTCACTCCATTGTATTTTGTGGAAACATCTGGCCTACAGTGATTTGTTACTTCTCAAAAAGAAAAAAAAAAAACTCAATAAAATCAGAACGGATAATTTTCAACAATTAAACAAACCAACGCACTCCTGACACCAGTAGAGAGTAGAGCTGTACAGGAAAGGAACCACAGCATGGCAAGACTCCACCTAAGCCAGTCTGTTACACATTTTATGTTTCATCCTTCCTTTCTTCTCAGAGGGACGAGGAAGCAGTGGGTGATCTCTCTACCTCCAGACATTAATTGTGTCACGACGCGGTGGAATCAGGCGTTCGTCAATTTTTGAGCATGTGGAGTTATTGGTATCATCTTAAAGCTTGTTCATTTGTCTTAATTTCAAAGAAAAAAATACCCAGTTTTCTTAAATGCAAGTCGAGATATTTGGAATGGAAGGAGGTGGGGATGTAGCCTGGTTTCAGTTTCAGAGGTAAAATTTGTGAGAAAATGGCTGCCAAAGTTTGGTTATTTCCATAGCTTGAGGGTCCATGAAAACTGGAAATTTATTTTTTTTGTGCCTTGAATCAATGTTTTTCAGTGAAATCCACACAGACATGTGTTGTTAAATGGACATAAAAGATGTTTCGATAAAAATGTCAAAACCGGAGGTTTCTTTATTTTGACGAGCGCCTGATTTCACCACGCTGCCTCACAAATTGACTTTTCCACTTCAGGAACTTAAAACTCATCACAACCTGGCTTTTGATAATTTATTCAAGGCGACTTTTTTTAAAATCTTCGATGTCTTATTCTTTAGGGGAGGATTAAAGCTCAATGAAAACGACAATGTGAGGTCATTGAAATACACACACAAAAAAAAAAACAACCAATTCAGAGGAACCAACTTGAGCACCTTTTTGAAAACTTATTTCACAATAATAGCAGCCTTCTGACTCCGGTTAGTGAAGTTATTATTCCGCGAGCACATGTAGTTGTAGACGCCCTTCTTCTGGAAGCGGAGGAGGACTCCCTCGTACGACGGAGACGCGTTGTCCAGCAGGTTGTTCATCTTGGTCTTCGTGGACACCAGGTAATCCGTGTGCTCCGACTCGGGACAACTCTGGTCATCGGCACATCTGGT
>NW_004797393.1:258660-260321 GCF_000002075.1 Aplysia californica
ATTCAGGTGTACCAAAAACTGCATTTGTCGTTTCCTGATTGTTTTTAACATTGAGCGTCCCACGTGGACTTCATCAAGCACTACCTCATTTGATTTCTTTTCCTTCCACGATACCCTTAGCAGTCTCCTAAGAAACCACATTTCTGTTGCCTCTATTTTATTTTCACTGTCTTTAGTGATTGTCCAGCATATATATACAGATAGAGTTTTCATTCTTATGATCAAAACTGGTAGCTTTTATCTGTCCCCGTCATTTTATGCAAGAAAAACTCTGAAATTATGCAAACTGAACTAAAAAATGTGAAATTATGCAATTCTGATTTTTTAAACAAAGAATGATAAAGGAAAATATTAAAAAATGATCAAATTTTGCTAAATTATGCAGAGTGCACAAAACCACGGGGTAGGTTCTATGCATCCAGTCAATAAAAGCGATTCACGACGACATGCGAGGTCAAATTTATCATGAGCAACAAGCACTAGGGCAGACTTACAATTCATTGTTCTGCGTGTGGTCTGTGCCATACGGGTCGTAGTCATCAGTGGAAATGTTGTACCTGTTCAAGGAAGACCGTGCAGAGAAAAAAAATCATTACTCTTTTGCATTACTTAATAAAAATGATTACGATTTTAAAATGACATCCTAAGAAAAAGTAACGTTTCGTTTCCTACATATATGACCTGACCACAAGAGCATGAAACGTTGAAGATAATAAAACAGTTAGCAAAACAAAGAAACAATAGGTCTTAATTACTCACACTACAGTTAGAAAGCATTTGACAATTTGTAATAGTAACTTCACTACTACAAACACCCTTGAAAAGCTCTTTTTAGTTTCAGTAGAGGTTTTACGGCGCTCGCAACTGCATACCTTGAAAAGCTCTGAATAGCCCACATAAATGTAAACATAAATTCCAACAACAAATTTTCGTAAGTTCAAACAATTTGTCTGGTCTAAATAACAACCGTATTTTAGCAGCAGAATTTTTGGTAAAATCAACTAAAAGAATAAATGGTATTCATCATCATCATCATCATCACCTTCTTAACAATTCCCCTTTCTTTTCTTTCGTTTTTCTAGAAAACATAACAATTTGCACCATGTCAATACATTCTTCTTACTTAACATACAAATATGGGCACCAAAATCAGGACATGGGACCAAAAAAAAAAGCAATAAATGATCTGATCAAGAGAGCAGTTCTGCACTTACCTAAACCTGAACACACATCGCTTTGCATTTCCCGATGGAAAATGTGGCAGGACCCATGTGTAGTTCAAGGGCACTCCATCTCTGCCATTGCCCAAATGATTAGATCTGGAAGGAAATTACATCAATGTATATCGGTCAAAAATAATTCTTACTCAGCAAGTACTTAGTTAAGTTTTAGTAAGAGTTTTACTGCAGTTGCAACACAATAAGGTCATATAAGTGCCGAAGATTAGAGGCGTTACAAGAGAGTAACAAACACAAAAAAAGAAGGAGAAGAGATCTGAACGATAGATGTTTGATAGGAAGGAAAGAGCAAATCATACCAGAGCACCCGCCAACAACCCACCCAGCAAGCACTTCATGCAGGATCAGTCCTAATTCTTTCATAAGAACAACAGCCTTTTCTCAGGCAACACAAGTTCTATAATAATACTTCAGTATTCCCCC
>NW_004797393.1:261092-268020 GCF_000002075.1 Aplysia californica
TGACCACGGTGCCTTCCCTCCCTCCCTTCCCCCCCCCCAATTCTCCAACACATTCTTCAGTCCTCCCTCCCAATTCACCAACACATTTCTAAGTCCTCACCGTGACCACGGCGCCTCAGCACACTCCGGGGCATCGGCCAGGACCAGACACTCGGGCTGGTAATCGTCGGTGTCGTACGGCACAGCCCACTTGTACGTCAGGCCCCCGGTGGTCGTCCTCTCGCACGAAGCCTTGTTGGTCTTGTCTGTGAATGGGGGGGGGGGGAAGCATGTGATAATGGAAGTTGACTTTTTGGCTTTTTTAGTGTCCCGCGCGCTCATATTATGACCTTATGCAGTTGCGAGCGCTGCAAAACACTTACAACAAAATAAAAGAATACAATGAGAGCTGTTTTCAGGACTTTTTAAATGTCCCTCCCCTGTTCTTTGTATATTTCATCTGAATTATCGCATTGTCCTAAACATAGAGGAGCACACTTTCCTTGGGCCAGATAAAGTTCAAAGGTATAACATTAAAAATCCTCTGAAAAGACACACAAGTCATTGCAAGGATAAAAGTGTTAAAGAGTCATAAAAACAGAAATGTGAGGCAGCGTGGCGAAAATAAGGCACTCGTCAAAATAATGAAAGTCAAGAAACTGGCATTTCCCGCCCGCTTGAGATTTTTTATAAAATTTTTGTTTTTTGGCTCAACACCTTTCATACCCATTAAAGAACATTCTGTGTAGATTTTACTGAAAAACGCTGATTTAAGGCATAAAAGATGTAAATTTTCTGTTTCCACAGACTCAAAGTAAAGGAAATAACTCAAATTTGGCGGCCATTTTCTCGCTAATTGTACCTCAGAATCCAGGTGACCCCCACCTCCTTTTTCGCCAATATCTTGACTTGCATCCAAGATAAATTGATATTTTTTCTCATCAAAAGCAAGGCAAACGGACAGGCTTTAAGATGATACCAGTAACTCCACATGTCCGAAAATTGACGAGCACCTGATTCCACTGCAGCGTGACACAAATTACTTTGGATAATTCCTTAAGACTCCTTACCCGATAAAATTTGTAATTCTAGCCCTGTAGTTACTATGATTCAGCCTGAAAAGCACAATATTTTCCAAAGAAAGAGTTTAGGTCTACAGCAACACAGAAGAGAGTGGGTGCTATAATATATAAGTAAAATATACAAAAATAAGTGATTCTTTTTATTTTTAGTCTTAGTAGAGGTTTTACGGTGCTCACAACTGCATAAGGTCATACGAGCGCCAGAAGATTAGACATGTTACAAGAGAGTAACAAACATAAAAAGAAGAAGGGGAGATAAGGACGATAGATGTTTCATCGGAAAGAAGAAGCAAACCACACCAGAGCACCCGCCAACCACCCACTTTGAGCTTCTGTTCTCATCCTTATTTCCAAACCCTTTCCTCACCTGTTGCTTTCTCCAGATAGTTATAGAGCAGCTTCCAGGTTCCTCCATTGCTCTCACAGGCAGCTTTGTTATTGTAGCTGGACCAGCCTTTGTCTTCCACACACTCGCCATACGGCTGAACGTTGAAGCTCTTCCTGGTGTAGTGGCTGAGGGGAAAAGGCAGATTGTACAGTAGAATCGGCCTAACGTCCACCTGTATTATAATAATATTACATAGCATTTGTATAGCGCAAATCCCCACTCAACAGCAAGCTCTATGCGCTTCACATTCTATACTATTACCCCAGTAGACCTGAGAGTACTCTGAAACAACCTCAACTTCCTGGGAAGCAAACAGTTCAAACGGCCATTTATAGGCTCTAAAACACTAACATACAGACAAGATCTTTCACTGTCTTTGGCCGGGAACCCATTCCCACTTGGGTGAAGTGAGGAAAATTTGTGTAAAGTGCCTTTCCTAAGGACACAACGTTGGGCCCGCGGCTCGAACCCCCGAACCCGGAACCTCACGATTACGAGTCTGATAGCCTAACCACTAAGACAATCACCGGAACAAATGGCTACTTTCCATCCCCCTCTTGCCGTTTTTTGTTGAGTTTTTTTAAACATCAAAACGGCACTATGTAAGGCATCTTCCTTTTTTAGTTTTAGTAGAGGTTTTACGGCGCTCGCAACTGCAAAAAAGTCATATGAGCGCCAGAAGATCAGAGGTGTTACAAGAGAGTAACAAACTGAAAAAAGAAGGGGAGATAAGGATGATAGATGTTTGATTGGAAAGAAGGAGCAAACCACACCAGAGCACTCGCCAACCACCCATGACATCTTCTTATCTAAGACAAACACTTTACTCACAAATATTCTCACAACAATTCTTTTAAGATTGTCGACTGGATGGGGGTTTTCTGAAATGCTCAGAATTAGTGTAAAATGTATTTTGCAATGGAACCCTGGATTTGATTCAAATAAAAAGACATCTTACTTTACAGAAAAGAGCTCTACCTCTTTGATCATTGTTGAGGATGTCTGCGGAGAGGCAGGACACCAGGAGGGGGAAAAAAACCCATCTTGACCTCCTTATATTTGGTCGCTTTTAAGGACAAGCGGGCTAACCCAGATTTCGAGGGTTCCAGAAATCTTGACCTACACCAAAAGTAGGCATTGCCCTACCTATAGGAGAAGTTTGGGTTCATTGGTGTGTATATTTGTTTGGTCATAGAGACAACTTTCCTTGTCTTTTAAAGAAACTGAACATGGGGCAAAGACTTTACCTTCGATTTTCTCAAAACAGCATTTTTCTGGATAGCCCCCTTCAGCTTAAAAGCCACCATTTATTCTTACAAAATAAAATGCAAGCGGAATAAATAGCCTGATCAGAATTTCTTACTCGCACATAGACGCGTTCTCTGCCAAAACAGCGATGTCCTTCCAGGGTGTCGGGTGCCAGTAAGGGAAGTAATCCCTCTCCTCGGGACACTCGTAGCCGTAGCGGTTGCCGTTCGGGTTCTGACGCGTGTAGATGGCGCTGCTGTAGCCCAAGCCATTGTCGGACTCCAGCTTCTGGTCTGCGACAAACAAACCTGTTGGAAGAGGTACAAAGGTGAGAAGTAATAACAGAGGTGCTCTCCTTTCTTTGGTTGGTCCTTTGGAAGCACTTTGTCATTTCATCTGCTGATGTCCAAGGTTTCAATTTTGTATACATAAGTATATTTTTGAAGGCCTTTATGATTTGTTATCCAAATAAATCTTGAGAACAATTTAGTTCACAATGGGCTTAATTAACGGGTACTCTTATACTACATTGAAATAATGTCAGCGGGTAGGAAGGAAACTACCACGTTACCATCTGTAGTGTGATGATTGGCTGCACCATTATCACACACAGAATTCCTCACTTTGATTCTCACGTAGACCACTGGTCAAAGATCCAACCAATGAGTTGAAGAGGGGAGATCAATCCATAATCTTCCAACTTAGAACACAACATGTACCCCTCAATCAACATCTCAACTGAATAGGAGTAAAGCAGTCTGCTGCCTGCCCACTATGTGACTACCCCTCAGAGACAGTGGAACATCATCTGTTCTTTTGTAGAAAACTAACTGATTTAAGGGGATGTTTTCTTCCCAAGCTACCAAACACATCTAACTGCCTCTACACCTCAAGACAACAATTAGAACAGACATGCAACTATTACAGAATGGCATCATGCAGAAGAGTTAACGCTCAGATGCTACTGGATCGCTAACAGCAACAACATCATTCTCATGTGGAAAGAATGTTTATTGACCTCCTTTCTATGTCTGTTGGGACGTTGTGTCCCTCTCAGCCCAGGTTGGTCCTAACAGGTAGGGTTGGACCCTGCCTCCTAAACGATCAAAATTGTGTCGAGGGGGCATAGAAACACTTACATAATAAAGCAAAGAAAAATGTGAGGCAGCGCGGTGAAATCAGGCGCTCATCAAAATAATGAAACTCAAGATATTGGCATTTTCATGCAGGTTTGGGAAACTTTATTTAACTTTTGTTTTTTGGTTCAGCACCTTTCGTGGACATTAAAGAGCACATTTCTGTGTGGATTTTACAGAAAAACATTTATTAAAGGCAGAAGAAATGTAAATTTTCAGTTTCCACAGACTCTCAAGCTAAAGAAATAACTTTGGCAGCCATTTTCTCGCTATTTTTACCTCTGGAACCAGATGACTCTCACCTCCTTCAACCACACATATCTCAACTTCTATTCAACATAGATGGGTATCATTTTCACCCAAAACAAGGAAAACGGACAGGCCTTAAGATGATACCATCAACTCCATATGCCCAAAAATTGACCAACGCCTGATTTCACCGCATCGTGCCACAAATTGTTCACCTTTGTTCCTCTCCCTGAGATAGCATTTGTTGTACCACGACCAGGGCTCGTGCAGGCCGCGGTCGGACTTGGCGTCAGCGTTAGAGCGGTCACTGTCTGCGTTGTTCCGGTTGGGCTTGGTGTAATCCTGCTTCTTTGTGTTGACCCCATTCCTCAACGTGTCCGTGATCCCTGCAAACACAGTGAGCAAGTGTATGGGGTTAACGATACAATATGTGAGACATGCTGACAAAATGAGTTACTTCTCGCAATCCATAAAAGGAGATATTGTCCCAAAAACGATACTAGGGTCAAATTTGTAGATTTTCAATTGACGCCATATTCTTATAAGTATAACATGCTTTTTATTATTTCACATTTCTAAACTATAAAAACTTCACCTATAAGCGTGAAGTATCTATTTCAATAAGGGTTGAATCCGAGAAGCAACTCATTTTGTCAGCACCCTTCACAGTCATTATTAACGCTATTAGGTCATTTAAAGTGATGGACTTGGCGCTCATATGACCTTATGCAGTTGCGAGCGTCGTAAAACCCTCTACTATTAAAAAAAAAAGTGATGGATGTTAAACTTGGAGGCAGGGCCATGCCACAGAATTTGACCTCTGTCTCTGAGAGGACTCAGCCAAACAGGTTGAAAGGTTTGATAACTCCGCAAAACGACCCATCCACGATTTTGACATCAATGCAATTGAATAGGAGCTTGGGCATCACAACTGCTATCATATTAGAATCCCCCTTAAACCCCATACCGTGGGCGGTTCGCGGGAGCTCTGGTGTGGTTTGCTCCTTCTTTCCTAACAAACATCTATCGTCCTTATCTCACCTTCTTCTTTTTTATGTTTGTTACTCTCTTGTAACACCTCTAAACCTCTAGTGCTCATATGACTTTATGCAGTTGCGAGCGCCGTAAAACCTCTACTAAAAAATATTTTTAAAAAACAACCCCATACCACTACCACACACCTCTTACCAAACTAGTACAGTATAAGTATTAAATCTTGTACTAGACAAAGAAAAATAAGGTAAAAGAAGATTGGAGGCAAACTTTATGACCTTGAGGAGAGATGGGTCATTTCTGTTGAGGAGTAATAAATGGTGACAGAGCAAGATAAGTCAGTCATTACACCTAACAGGGAACAGTATGAGATAATAAAAACATTACGAATAACCATATTGAAACCACTCTGTGCTGTGAAAGTAATATGTGACCTCTATATCAAATTCTATCTCGCCACAAATTAAATGAGCAATGTGTTAGGCCTGGTTAACCCTATCCGTATGTCGTGTTTTACTATCGTATCCATACAACGTGGGGAACTCTGTGCCACCACTTAACCCTATCCGTACGTCGTGGGGAACTCTGTGCCACCACTTTCCAAAGAGGAAATTACTCGTTAATCGTTTTGCATAGCAGTCTGTCAAAATGATTTTTTGAGAAAAACTGAAAGTCTCAAAGAGATCTTCGTACTAGAAGTATTCTAAAATGTGAAGTATACAACCCCGCGGGTACAAAAGGACCCCAGGGCGTACGGATAGGGTTAAAACGGGTCACATAAAAAAGATGACCATTTTTTTAAAAAGATGAAGGAAGTGTGAAGTAAACAAACTACCTGTGTGGGTGGTTGGCGGGTGCTCTGGTGTGGATTGCTCCTTCTTTTCTATCAAACATCTATCGTCCTTATCTCCCCTTCTTCTTTTTTATGTTTGTCACTCTCCTGTAACACCTCTAATCTTCTGGCGCTCATATGACCTTATGCAGTTGCGAGCGCCGTAAAACCTCTACTAAAACTTTTTAAAACTACCTGTTGGAGAGTCCACGTCATCCTGGCACATGTACTGCATGACCAGAGCACAGTTCTGCTTCTGTGGGCTGCTGTCTTCGTTCCCGCCACATCCGTGCTGATTGGTCCACTCGATGGTCAAGTAACTCTGACCTTTAGCCTGCCGCAACGTTTTCCACGGCCCGCTCTGGAAATATTTCTGTTGAGTCCAAAACATAAGTGAGGTTAGTGGAACCTTGCTTGATTTGAGGAAGAGAGGGAAACATCTTGTGTTATACAAAAAATTCTTTTTACTTTTTTTTTCATAAAATAATTTCCATTTTGTCAGCTTTACTTCTCTTTTCATATTGAATTTTAATGAGAGTAATATATAGTATAGTTTAATTCTTTATGTATACCTGCGAGTATTCTTACGGTCCTGTACAGCCAAGAAAAATTTCCCTCAGGGATAATAAAGTATTATCTTATCGTATCTTATCTTATCTTCTTCCAGGGCCAAAGTTCAAGAAGAACATTTCTGCACAGTTAAAACACTTAAAATAGTCTGAGCCTTGAATTAAGTTCTTCCCAAAATACTATGCTGACCACAAGGGGGAACACAAAGTCCGCAACACCTTGATCAGCTGGAAACGGAAGAAGAAATTGTTGGATTCATAAGTTTTATATCACATTTATTTTACATTTTACAGAATAAAAGTATAATATTGAAACCATCTTTTTGTTGTTGGTTTTTGGGGGGAGGGGAGGTCGTTTCGTTTTGTTTTGCCTTTTGGGTTGTTGTTTGGTTGTTTGGTTGTTTGTTTGTTTGTTTGTTTTTTGGGGGGTTTGGGGGTTGTTTTTGTTTTTT